>NC_052501.1:80761498-80853556 GCF_016617805.1 Bactrocera tryoni
AAAAATATTATAATTCAAGAAAATTAATTTAAACCAAATAAAAAAAATTAAATTCAAAAAAATTATGTTTAAATTAATTTAAATTTTTAATTTTTATTTCAATAATTAATTAAAAACTATAACATAAAAAATTTAATTTAAATTAATTTAAAAAAACTAAAATTAAAAAAAATTATTTATAAATTAAATTAATATAATAATTTTAAAATTTAATTAAAATTTTGTTTTTAAATTAATTTAAATTTTTAATTTTTATTTTAATTAATTAAAAAAATTTAATAAAAATTTTTAACTTAACTCAAATTTTTAAAATCATTATTAATTAAATAAAAATTAATTCAAAAATTGTATGTAAACTAAAAAATTTAAATTAAAATATTTTTAAATTAATAATTAAATTAAAATTTTATTTAAATTAACTTAAATTTTTAATTTTTATTTTAATTATTAATTTAAATTAATCCGATTTGTGGGATTAAAATATAAAATAATATAATTCAAATTCAAATATTAATAATTTCAATTAATTTTTATGCATTAATTGCAACCCTGCTGGTAATTAATAGTTTTCACGTAAGTAAATTATTTTTAAAAAATAATAAATATCCAAAGAACTTTTCAGTGTGGTTTTTTGTAATACAACGAAAAATGTATAGTATTTACAATAACAAAAACCTCGGACGTTCACAAGCCACACATTTACATTTCCAGGAAAGGGATTTATATCAACCAATTTTATAACTCAATTCAAAAAAATATATTTTTATGCGCTACTTACGATGTTTTCGATTCTCGTATCACATTCTCCGGATCGTAACGCCGTATCTCGGACTCACGTACGGCCTCCGTGAGTGACTTGAATACCGTATTATGCACGCTGTTGCAAGTAAAATTAAAAAATTTATTAGAAAATTAAAACAACAAATGCAATAAACAAGCTAACTTACATTGTGAATAGAATATCGGGCAAAAGCGTCGTTATGGGTATGAGCAAGAGGCCCAGCCAGAAAACGACTGTCGAAAACACCATACGATCCATGCCCAAAAAGATGGGCGCCAGCATTATGGTGGGCCAAAAGTTGCTATAGATCACCATGAATACGAACCACATGGCAATTGAGCCCCAAATGGAGGCGTGTGTCATCCAGGTCCATGAGTTGGTGATAAGGCCGGCCTTTAGGCAAACCGTTACGACGACATACTGGTGAAGAGAGAAAAAACGTGGAATATAGATAAAGTCTAGGTAAGTCTCAAAATATAAAATATTAAAAACAAAAACAATTATGAAAAAATAACTTTAAGACAACAACAAATGCATGTCAACACATACCGTGTACACAATATTGCCCAAGAAGAGGTAATCACTTGTTTTGCCATCCGGCCACACGGACATCGTCGTCATCAGCATCGGCAGCCAGAAGAGCGATACCGAATGCGAAAGCGCATTGAATATCCACACCCAAAACACCTTGACATTGAAGAGCTTTGCATCCTGTGATGGTTTATACAATTGCGGATATTTCAGCATTGTTTCGGCGGAGCAAACTTTATCGAAGAGACCCAATGCGAATGGCGGCAAAGCGGTAAACATAACATTATATAAGCCGATCGTCCAACGTTCGAAGAGAATTTGACCCGACCAACCCGAGTAGATGGCGAACCACAGCTCAATCACATACAAGCAGACATTCTTGTAGAAACTGTATAGAATCAGTTTTGTAATGCGACTATAATTCCAGGCGCCATGCACCAACAACAGACGTTTCAAGTAACGAAATTGTGCGATCGAATAGTCGGAAGCACAAGCTGCCTGCAACCCTTCAACGCCCGAAATGCCAACACCGACATGAGATTTCTGTATCATGGCCACATCGTTGGCGCCATCACCGATGGCAAGTGTCACAGCGCCGGTGGATTGTGTGACAGATTCGACGATCTGGAAGGGAGGTGTGTGAACTTGGTTTAAAATATGCTTTTTTTGGAAATCTAGTTGAATATTTGACAACTTACCTCCGCCTTTTGCATTGGCGAGACGCGACAGCAGATCACCACACGACACACCAAGCAGAGTTCCAAAAATTCCTGCTTCAGATCACAGCTTAAAGCATACTTCAATGTCTGGCCATCAATTACCAGCGCCACATTGCACTCCTTCATGTCGGTGCTCTTCAGCTCGTCCACATGGCGGTGGATAATATCACGTGTGGCCTGTGAAGGAACATAAGCATGTTTATAGACAAGAATTTTTAGCAACTCCAGCCATCCAACTTACATCTAAACTGCCCTCATTGAGTATAATAATATCCATTGAGTGTGAAATGAGTTTGCACGAGTAGCCAATATTGATGGCTGTCTCCTGCTTATCGCCCGTCAGCACCCAAATATAAATGCCCGCCTCCAACAGTGAGGCTATCGTCTCCGGCACACCCTCCTGCAATTTGTCTTCAATTGCGGTCGCACCTAATAATATCAGATTGTTCTCAATCAAATTGGAGGCATCCTCCACTTTGCGCTCACGATACTGCAACGCCGTCGACGCCTTGTGATACGTCTCCTTCCACTCGTTATATACATCCTCCGGTATCACCGAAACGGCACAGCACAAGGTGCGTAAGCCCTCCGAAGCGAATTCTTCCAAATGATGCAAAGTGGCATCACGATACATTTGACCATCGGGTGAGAGACGCTCATAAATCACCGTATCGGCACCTTTACAATACAGTTTAATCTCACCGGTTGGCGCACGCACTATGACCGACATGCGCTTGCGCGTCGAAGTGAATTCGAGCACATTGAGTATCTCGTAGCGTTCGATGGTGCCGAGCGCATTGATCTCCACATAGTGTGGTGTGCGCGATTCGAAGATGTAGCCGAACATGCGTGCACCCTCGATGATGGCGCGCTCATCGGGACTGGCGGCGTGATAGATAATGGAGCCGTCATCGAATTTTTCCGGTATGACCGTGTGACAAACGGCGAGCAGTGTGAGGAATTCTTTGATGATGGGCGCCGTGTTGTGATTACCGAGTAAGTTCTGTGTGTAGCGATTTTAGTTATAATTTATTAAAATAAAATTACAGAAGATTTTAAAGAGTTGAAAGACTTGCCTGCACAATCGTCGAGTCCTCCGGTGAATTTGCTGGTTCGTACATATAACGCGCCACCGAACACTTTTTGAACACCATCACATTGCGCGTTAGTGTGCCGGTCTTATCGGAGAATATATACTTCACCATGCCCAGTTCCTCGTTGAGATTCGAAGTGCGCGCCATGGCCGGCGTATCGGTTTCCGCATAGTACATGTGTATGTCGAAGTTTATGAAGATGGCCTAGGGTGAGATAGTGTATGAAATTTTTATAAAAAAAAGCTAGGAACATTTTACAACGAATACAGAGTTCTCTTTTTATGGCTTTAAAAATATATAGAAGTCAAAGCGCGATCCCCATATTGAGGATTAGTCATCGGATCTAACCTAACCTAACAAAAATTTTTAGTTATATATTAAAGTGCAGACACTTACTTGTAAAAAACGTACTAACTCCAAAGTCACTTGTAAAGATATCGGTATAAGATTATTGTAGAGAATAAAGAAAGTCAACAAATTATAGCCAACGTTTTTACTTTTGATGTCCTCTGAAATTATAAAAAAATATTAAGTTAGATTTTCTTAAAAATAAATTAAATTATAAAGTTCTTCAAGAGATCCTGATCCCCATGCTACCAGAATTGAGACACCGTTCAGACCTCATAGCCGAAACTACTACCAGTCGAGCTTCCATACTGCTCTGGACTGGTAACCAGTGTCTGAACGCACATTACACGCATACTCCATTCACACAGAAGCGACCCTAACTGTTCTGTTTGCTGTCTAGTGCAGATCGCACCGCTAACATCTAATCCTGCGGCAGTTCGGCTAATCCCCATACCCACGAGATGCCCAATGTCCGACTACATCGGGCTTCTGTAATAACGTGCATCCAATCATCCAACCGCGACCCAAACAAACACCTTGACCCTTCAGGCAGGTGCTCCTGATGCAAAAATGTATTCAGACACCCATGCCCAATAAGTAGAAAACCCAGGAAAAATCCGAAATCTGGGTTACTCTCAATAAGTGTTACGTCCCGGATGTACTCGTAGTAAGTTACCCCCCGACCGTTAGGGCAATTGTCCCAACCGTATTGCCGCCTAGTCTTGACTAGCATGTAGCAGACTCTTGTTCCCTCTCCACCTCATCATCGGAAATTCAATAATCAAAGATACTCAAACTCCTTCTTACCTAATGTTGACCCCATACAGCCCGACAGTCGGTGGACGAATCGGGGAAAACCTGCCCTTAACCGTTTTGCTCGAGTTACCGCGAGAAACGAGAGTGACCCTTGCGTAGCTTCGTTCAGGATATTGTAGCACGTGAAACACCTACCTATCCAGAATGGACCCCGACATATCCAATATATGTGCTGCGTGCAATGACTCTTCGCATGACTCTGGTAACCTCTTTGCATGCCCCACCAATCCCATTCATCCAACATCTCTCCTCCTTTAGTCCAACCCCGACGAAACAGTCTTCCGTTGGATGACGTCGATGACAACTTAGCTAATCCTTACAATCCTAATGGGGACTAAGTACCCGTTAAAACAACAGCAGAAGGTCGTCCGCATACATACAAGGAGGGACTCGAGCTGCCAAGCAAAGAGTACATCACGAGTTTCCAAATATACGAGTATGAACCGCAGATATGTAGATCCCTGCGGGCAGCCAAGAACCACGCCGTTCTCCGCATTACTATTCATGTGACTTTACAGTAATATTATAAGAAGGTCCTTGGAATCACCGTCGTCCACCGAAGCCCTCTTGAGATCGGTGTTTTCAAAGATTGAACCAGTGGCTACCATTTTGTATCAATATGTCTATATAACATTTCATTTCAGAGAAATTCGATACCTTATTCCTTACTTCCAGAAAAAATTGTCAAAATCAAATTTTTTAACACATTAAACGAGCCAGACTCCTTAATATTTACTTGCTCTCTCATACTCACCACTTATGCCCAAGTACCAAAACATTTTCGCATAGTCGCGCGTCCAGAAAAAGTTCAATATCGCACTGGTCAACGATAAAACGACCAATATAACAAAAAGCATCAATATCTGTGTATTCGTGACTGTGTCGACGGTTGAGCGTTTTAATGGCGCTGAGGTAGAGTTTTTCATAAGTTTCGTGTCGTGTCCGGTGTAGACGACAACGCCGAATATCCAAGCGGTGTTGCGTAAAACGGCGCCGCGCTGCAATATCTGATCGGGACCGAGAGCAACGGTGCTACAGAGCGAAAGAGAGAGAGAGAAAATGAGATAGAAAAAGTTATGCCTTTATGTATATTTCGTAAAAACTTACGGCTTATTATTCTCCTTGAGTACGCCATTGAATTCGTACAAATGTCGATTTGGCAGCTCGCATTCCACGGTGCCGTCCAGCTGCAGCAGATCCTTAGTTTCCAGGCATTTCGCAGTCGCTGGCACACCCTGTCGTATCTTTAGATTGGTTTCACCATCTAAATTTGCTGTTTCGATGAAGCACATCGCTTGCGGTTCACTGTGATAAAAGAGAAAAATGAAAATATGAGACATTGGTAAGGAAAAAATGAAAGATGTCGGAATAGAAGCCGAAATGTTTAAAAACAAAAAAACGTTAACTTCGATGCTACCGAAGCCTCAACACCCTACACAATTGAATTTCTTATGGCATAAAAGGTTAGACAATTTTTTTATCTGATTTTGGTCGGTTACTTTGTATGGCAGCTATATCTTATAGTGGTCCAATCCGAACCATTTCTTCGAGGCTTACATGAATGCCTATGAATATAATACGTGCAAAGTTTTGGGAAGATACCTCGTCAAATGAAAAAGTTGTTCATACAAGTACCTGATTTTGGTCGGCCAGTTTATATGCCAGCTATAGTCAATATTGGTCCGATCTGAATAATTTTCTCCAAGACAATAGGAACGAGTTAGACAATAATTCGTGCCAAATTTCATGAAGATATCTCATCAAATAAAAAAGTTGTTTATACAAGTAACTGATTTTAATCGGTCACTTTGTATGGCAGCTATAGTCTATGTTGATCCGATCTAAATAATTTTCTCCAAGATTATAGAAATGCTTTACACAATAGTTCGTGCCAAATTTCACGAAGATATCTCATCAAATAAAAGAGTTGTTCATACAAGTAACTGATTTTAATCGGTCACTTTGTATGGCAGCTATAGTCTATGTTGATTCGATCTAAATCATTTTCTCCAAGATTATAAAAATGCCTTACACAATAGTTCGTGCGAAATTTCGTAAAGATACCTCGTCAAATAAAAAAGTTGTTCATACAAGTAACTGATTTTGGACGGTCACTTTGTATGGCAGCTATAGTCTATATTCGTCCGATCAAAATAGTTTGTTCGAAGATTATAAGAAATCCTTAGACTATAATTCGTGCAAAATTTCAGATCGATATCTCAAAAACTGAGCGACTAGTTCATGTAAACCCATTCATAAAGTTTAGACTGCTTCCATAATACCCCTAATTTATAAATAGAAATTACTCACCTCGACGACAACAACAATATATCAGCGGGAAAGAATATATTATTGGGTATTTTTACAATATCGCCAACACCCAAATCTCGCCATCGCACCGAAGTCCAAGCGCCATCGCGTAACACCTCCACCATACGATGATTGATTTCATTATCCGCACGATGACGTTTCTACATTTGCAATAGCAAAAGCAACAACATAAAATAATTGTTATATGTACTTTCAATTTTTTTTATCAAAATTTACTTACAATGTCTTCGACGATCTCTTTGATACCGCTCACAGATAAAATAAATATTAACGGTACCAGTGTTGTGTAGCGACCCGTCGGTGAGACATCAGGAATTTGTTGTAATAATGCAATTAATAGGAAAAAACAATTTGAATATCGTCTAAATTGTTCAAAAAGGAACGATGGTAAAAAGCTTATAAAACTGCAGAGAAAGAGATTGAGGAGAAGAAAAGTTATTAAAAATTAAACAAAAATTAATTAAAATATGAATTTGACTATAATATGGATAAATGTTATTAATAATTTATTCACATAATAAATTCAAAGACATAGCTTTGCTTTGATTTCGCTCTAAAAAAAGTTGCTTAGTTACTCATACGCCATGCCGCACCAATAATGCGTAGCGGCCAATATTTCGAATCAATAAATGCACAAAGAGTTCACATAAGTTCATTGCTAGTTATTAATAAATTATTTAAAATATGGGAAGTAGCTGCTGAGGTCATCGACAACGGTACTTAAAACCAGCAGTTAGGTGCGTCATATCAACGCAAACGCAGGTTACGTAAGTTATTATTTTTGGTCTATTTTTACAATTTAATTAGCGTACTTTTTCCCAGCTAACTTGTAAAATTACGAAAATTATTTATTTTTAGAATTCTTCCGTCTTTTGAACAATCATTAACATTGTATAATTACTCAGAGCACTTCGGAAGTGGCCAAGCAGTATAAAAAGAGTAGTAGTAGTAGACTCTTCTTATTCGTCAGTTGTTTCACCTTATGCTCAAATTAAGGGATTCTAGTTGTCTTCTAGTTATCAATGTTGCTTTTAGAGTTTTTTAAATTTTTATTTTAATTTTTTAATTTTTTTTTTTTTATTTATTTTATTTTTTAAAATTTTTTTTTTTTTTTTATTATTTTTTTATTATTTTTTTTTTTTTGCTAACAATTCATTACTTTGAATTTTTAAAGTATTTTCTACTTATTCTACTTCTAAATATATTTACTAGTTTCTAATACTTTTCAAACTCACCTATATTTCGCAGTTGATATGTGATTGTTGCAAAACTTCTGTATTTGCGGTCGATTCAAAAATATTATTCGTCTATCCGTATCATCGGCCGCAGCCGCTGTTGAAGTGAGGTCCTCATCGTCTACGAAGGAAAAGAAGCATAATTGTTAAAGTAAATAACTATAACATATTAAGTAGATACTATGGTATAATAGATTTCATTAAAAAATTCGTAAAATAAAAAAAAAATATTTTAATAAATTTTTTAAGAAGAATTTGGAGTATAAATTTCCTTAAAAAATTAATGTCCAACTAAACAAAATTAACATAAATTTGAAAAAGAATTATTTAGCTAACAAGAAAGAAGACAAGCAGGCATTCTGCCAGCATTATCTTTAATTCGAAGTTAAAAACTTTTATATTTCGAGATTTGGCAACACTAGGGCTGCAATCTGACAACGCACAACTTTATTGTAAAGTTTGAAATTCTAATGTTTTACATGCTCAGGATATTAATAACGGCCTCCAGCCAGCTTTTTAGGCGCTAAGGACCACCAAAGGATGACACGCGTGCATTGCAAAGCGGTTTTGTATCGATTGCCGCGCTCTTAGTAAAGCTACAAACGCTATTTGTGTGGCTTACAGTAACTTAAAATATTCATTTAAGCCTAAATAAGAATGGTTTTCGGTCGATTGAAAAGCTCCTAGTACGAAGTTTCGGCTACTTGAATTAGATAGACTCCGTTATTAAAGTCACCTTTCTAGGCACTAATGGCCGTCAAAGAATGACATGTTTTCACAGTAAAACCATTTTTATCGATTGCGACACTCCCAGTACCACTATCTAGGCGAATTATACCTCTAATAAACTGGCAATTCTACGGCTACTTGAATTAGATAGATTACGTAATACGAGTCTGCTATTTAGGCGCTAAGGACCACCAAAGGATGGTGCCACGCCTCCAGCAAAGCTACAAATGCTATTTGTGTTGTTTACAGTAACTTAAAATATTCATTTAGGCCAAAAAATGGAATAAAATCGCAAAAATTTCCGCGCTTTTAATTTTTTACAACTTTCGACGTCGATTAACTCAGCAATAATGTATCGATAAACTTAATCAAATCATTGGCGATGAAGTTCCATCAAGGATCAGGCCTATTGATGGTATAACCAAGACGAATTTCGTTAAGGTTGTCCAAAATCAATGGTTATTCCGGAAACTAATAATGTTATCTTCAATGTTTCGACTTTTTTACACAATTTAGATCAGTTTAAACAGTTGAAGCAAAACCTTGGTTTGATACCGAGTTTCCAGACACTGCCACAGGAAAATCAACCTTTTAGGATTGGTATGCTAAGTATAGACGAGGTGAAATGAGCATCAAAGAGGTTGTTATCGGCGGAAACTTCAAAAAAGTCCAAAAAATAACTTTGGAAGACCGTGAAGTGAAGTGGTTCGAGATAGCTGCCACTCTAAAGATAGCTAAGGAACGTATCAGATATATTTTGAATAAATCTTTGAGTATGAGAAAGCTCTGTGCAAAACGGGTGCCGCGCGAGCTCACTTTTGACCAAAAGCAACGAATAAAACCTCTAGGTTTTGCGTCGTTATGTGACAGTGGATGAAATATGGCTACATCACTTCACTCTGGAGTCCAGTCAACAGTCAGCCGAGTGGACTGCACACAATAAACTGGCCACAAAGCGTGGAAAAAATGCAAAAAACAAAAAACAGTAGGCTGGCAAAGTTAAGGCGTTCGAATTATGGGAGAAGCATTGAATAATTTTTATTGGATACCACGAAAAAGAAAGGACTAACAACAGCGACTATCTTATAACGTTATTGGACCGTCTGAAGTATGTGAACGCCGAAAAACGGCGGTATTTGAAGAAAAAGATAGTGCTGTGTCATCAAAACAATGCGGCATATCACAAGTCTGTGAAAACGTTGGCTATGAATGCATGAATTGGACTTCGCATAGCTTTCTCATCCAGCATATTCTCTAGATCTGGCTCACAGCGACTGTTTCACGTTCTCAGATCTCAAAAGAACGTTCGCTGAGAAGAAATTTTCGTCGAATGAAGAGGTGATCGTTGAAATTGAGGCATTTTTTAAAGTAAAGAACAATCGTGCTACAACAAAACTATTATACCCTGTAGCAACAGGTTGCAAGAGTTTAAAATGGTATCGAAAAGTTGGCGGGTCACTGTAATCAGTATAGCATCCTTAAAGGAATTAAAAAAAGCGAATTTTGCCAAAAAATTTTTGACTATGGTAGGCCGAGGGCTTTTCAATTTAACTGTTACACTAAAAATCTTTGAATAAAATCAAATTGTCAAACGCTTGAGTACTATACACAGTATATTTCTTTTTTTCACAAGAGCGCAATCGTTGTACTGGTCGAAATCGGTATAAAATGCGGCTGTTTCTCGCTCATCTTGCATCACATATAGAAGAACCTAGTCTATTTCTAAAAAGGCCGACTACATTTATTTAAATATTGGGTAGTCGAAAAAGTCTTTGCGTATTTCTAATCAAACTTGGCTGCAACGACATCTGTTTACAAAATACGAAAAGACTTTTTCGACTACCCAAAATAAACTCAAAAAAAAACAAACAAATGCGCATATATTCTGACAAAAAAGCAACCGGAAATTGCAGTTAAATTCACCGGGTAAACATACATACATGCTTGTATATATATTTTTTTCGAATAAAATCATTGCCGTGGCAGACTTTCAGGTAGAAGCTTTGTGCCGAAATCCGGTCAGCTCTACAAATGCGAAATTTATGAACTTTTACTAGCCATATGTACATATTTATTATGAGCACACAATGCCAACTAAACAAAATTTATACACAGCAGTTGTATATTTTTCAAAGTGTTTTATTGCACGACAAGATTTATGATTGGAAATTATACTATATGTATGTACATACAACCAAGGCATCTATATATGTACATACATATGTAACTGAATGTGTTTATTAAAATCTCAACTAAATTTATACAGACAACAAACCACAGCAGTTTTATATTTTCATGGATTTGCCAATGTAAACTCACATTTACAATGAACTCGTAATGTAATGAAGTGGAAATTTTGAGGTTATGTGATTAACACAGAATAAATTTCAGTTTCTCGCACATTTCGACAAGTTTATCTTAACTATATGCTGATTTCACAGCAACCAGCTGTACACTTAAGAAGTAGGAAGCATTTAAAGTGTGTGCCTTTGCCACTGGATTAACAATTTATTTGTAAGTTTATAGTCATATGGCTTGAATGAACTCTTTCGGCCATCATCAGTAACTTAAATTTATTACTAACGTAAAATATATAACCAAAAATCATGCATTAAGCATACAAATCCAAAACCACGAAATTTCCCAACTGTCTGACATAACCTCAAGCGTTGAGTGAGTGCTCTGCCTGCGCATCCAACATTTCGCTATCTTGCTCCCCCCACTCAGCGTGCATTTTAAGCATTCTGTGTTGCATTAGCTTTACAACAACAAAACACTATGCGCTTTTGTGCGCTTATCATCGTCATACCCATTCATTTCGTGTTTAAGAATAGTACAAATTACAGTTAGCTGTAGTTCTAGTTATTCATCGCATGTCCTTCATAGCGTTTGTCCGCAGGAAGTCCATTAAAGACTTGCCTTGCAGCGTTGGCGGTTATGCTTCGTTTGTTCTCCTTACAATAATGACCTTTTAAAATCTTTTTTGCAGGATTTAAAAATATCGTTTTTACTATTATACCAATTTTTTACTCTTTCTTGTTAAAATTGTGCTATCGCAGATGGACGGAAATCACCTTCAGCGAATGGAAATGCAATTTGTGGTAACTGTGTGGGGAAAACGCAAACTCGTCATTATGAAAGGGTTAAAACAAAAGGATTTATATTTCAAATTCCGTTTTGAAGAATTAGAAGAACATAAATTATAACCCTATGAGCTTAAAATCCAGCAACTAAGGCTGGTTGATTAGTTGAAACGAGATGTCTCAGCCTGACCTGCCTGACTTCAAGCAGCCACACTTATGAACTATAACTTCCAGCAAAGATACCTTTTGGAGCAAGATAGTTTTGAGAAGAATATGGAACTATCCAAACAATGCTACAAAATTTTCTAACTTTCGACAAACCAACAGCTCCTTTATTGAAACGGAACGTAAGTTAAGGACACAACTCATTGAGTTTGAAGTAAAGGATATCTAAATATTTAAACACCATCTTTATATGGAAAGCAATAGCGCATAGATAGAGCATTACCGCTTTTGATCACCTGATTCTAGAACGCACAGCAATCTGTAGACGCAGGTTCAAGGTCCTTGGATCCCTATATGTGGATAGGGAACACATCAACTCAATATCACACAGTAATTTCATGGAATGCATTCGAGTGCGGGGCCTTTGTGAATATAGGTGATAGAGGAAGGGGCATAATAGACCTCAATTAAATTCTAAGGCACTAACGATTGTTTAAAACACCGTTAAAAGTGATAACAATAGTTAGAAACTGTAGATCTTATAACTACTCATCGAAACTGATGAATATTTTCGTAGGATCCTCACAATCGCCTCTATAGTCAAGTTATGTTAGCTGGCTGATCCACCAAAAGACCGGGGGATCGCACTAAGCCTACTAAATACGATGCTTTTTGAAGCTAGATAAAAGGCCAGAGTACGCTGACATTATTTTTCGATAAAGTGGAGAGAACCTACCAAATTATTTCCGCGATTTCAATGTTTTTGTCTTAAATAGTGAGAACCTCGATGGTTTAAGCTTTGTTGTGACAAAGGTGGAGTTGTTTCAATCTCAACCTCTTCCAAGACGCTTTTGCAATAATGAGCTCTGAAGATTGTGCACAAAATATGAAACAAAACTTAAACAAAATATAAATCAGACAAATCCGACACAAAAATCTGAAACTTCAATCGAAATCAAACAAACACGAAAATCTAAAACTTCAGTCCAAATCAAACCAAAACAATCCGACACGAAACTTGATACAATAAATACAAACAACAAAGCCCAAGTTGGGCTACCGCTAAGGACTCCATTCAAAATTACAACAAAAAATATACATTGTATGTGACTAGAGTGTGTTAAAAAGATTAGAATTCGCTTACTGCTTAAACGCATACGCAGCGCACGATACACATTGCGAAAGGACATTGTGTCGCGTCGACGACGTCGCGCCTCCGCCTGTCGCTCACGTTCGCGTATACGATTCTGACGGCGTGTTGCCTCCTCCTCGGCAACGCTGGCGCTACTTTTCCGCCGGCCCGTACCGTAGCACGACGCCGATGTCGAGGGACCAGCAGTCGCAGCACCTTCAGCCCCACCGTAGTTGCACTCACCGACCGACGCAAAGGCGATACTCTCCGCGGAGGAACTTTTACGTTTAACGAAACCCAGGCTGAATGATTATACGCGCACTTGTGGGTGATAGACGGCGGTATTGTTGTGTGAAAGAGTGCTGGTGTTATTAATATGCTGGCGAGTTGTGTGCTCGTTTGTGTTGTATTATGTATTCGCGCGCACTAAATATATGTACACTGTATACAAATAGTATGCGTAAGAGCTTGTTTTGTAGTAAATACTAATTATTTTGTTTAATGTTTTGCTTTACAAACAGCCAAAAGTCCTTGCTCTCACTTCCTTATCTCTTTATTACTGCTGTCACAGTTTTCTCTGCTTCGATTTGTGCTCTGAGTTTATTCGTTTACTTTTCTTCCTGGTTTTCCGCACAATTGTTGCTTCACTGTGTTTTGTTTTTATGCGCGTTCGTCTCTTCACTTTCTAGCTCCTTCCATTTCCGAGTTTTTCCTCTCTTTACTTTCTGTTATACGTCCGCTTACTGCTCTTTTGCGCTCTAAAGCCTTGTTGGTGTTGTAGCGCATGACCTTTGACTTTTCATTCAGGACGGATGGTTAATAATACTCTTTTCGTGATTTTTGGTGGTAACTTTTTAGTTTTCTTTACTTTACATATTTTGGGTTTATATAGTATATTGACGCTTTTATTATATTTACTCACTGCTTTTAAAAAATAATCATTAGGTCGGTATTATAATCATTACAAGTAATAATTATTTAATCACTCTTTCTTGAAAATAATCTTTAACCCCTATTAAAAGTAATCATTATATGTAATGATTATGTGTAATCATTATTAGTAATCATTACAAAGTTGTTTTTGATACTCGATGCACATATTGCTACTAAGAAGCCTACTATTCTCCCGTAAAATGTCTATACATTTTTTTATATAATTAGTCACTCCTTTTCGAAAATAATCATTAGATCCTTATAATGATCATTACAAGTAATCATTACTTAATCACTCCTTTTTGAAAATAATCTTTAACCCCTATTAAAAGTAATCATTATATGTAATGATTATGTGTAATTATATTAGTAATCATTACATCGCTATTATTGGATACTCGACGCACATATTGGTACTAAGAACCCCATTACTCTCCCGTAAAATTTCTATGCATTTTTATTATACATACATACTTTTTCACTCCTTAATCATTATTTATTCACACCTTTTCAAAAGTAATCATTAGATCCTTATAATAATCATTACAAGTAATCAATACTTATTCACTCCTTTTCGAAAATAATCATTAGATTCCTATGATAGGTAATCATTATAAGTATTCACTACAAGTAATCATTACAGATAATCATTATAAGTAACCAATATATGTGTACTAATTACATCGCTATTACATATAAGATTCTCGACGTACATATTGATGCTAATAAACTTAGAATTTACCATTAATATTGTGTATATGAATGTAGATCTAGGGGTTGCTCTCTTCTTGAAACCAAAAAATTTATAAATTATTTTTATATTCGTTTAACGATCGAGGTCTTCACCTTTATCACGAAAACCATTTTTGCAAATCACTTTTATTCTTCACATAGAAAAGAAAATGACGTTATATTTAGTTACAAGAGCAGCTTCTGGAAGTCATTGAAATCAGTTCAGCTCCCAACGAGGAGAAGAGAGTGGTTTCAAAACTAGGCTTAATATTTACTCAAAGTATTTTAAGTGGAAAACCAGTATTTTTTTTTTAATATAAAATATGGTATTTAGAAAATGGCTTCGCCATGACGGAAGTACATAAACAGAATTCGTATTTGACCCAGTACCCTCCGAGGGAAACTGGGGAAGAGGAAGACATTCACTCCGTTGGAAAGACCAGGTTGAGAAGGACCTGGCTACGCTTGGAATCTCCAATTGGTGGTGAGAATTAGGAAGTAAGCGGTTAAACACTAATAAAAAAGAAGAAGATGACATAAGAAGATTCTGGGAAAAGGTAGAATTCGGTATTTCTAGCAACTATATTAACATTACTGTGATACATTGAACTGATACTTTTAGTTACGATTTTTACATACTAACTGCGCAAAAGATCCAAGGAACGTGCCATTCAGAGTACAAGGCCAAATTAGTGGGTTGGTAATAGTGACCCAGTAGGACATTTTTGGAAAAAATGGATTGAATTAATAACTAGACGCTCTAATACCACATATTTAGTTTCAGGTATGTAAAACTGGTAAATTGGTTAGGAGTGTATATCTATGATATTTCCAAAGTAAAAATTGCTATTTTTTTGACCATCGGATTCAAAAAAATTTATATCTGGGCTCTCTAATATTTCTTGGTTATAGTTTCAGGTATATTAAATGTGTAGCATTGGTGAGAGTATCATAAGTATTTTTAAAATGCTTTTCAAACACATTTCCAAGATTTTCACAAGCAGCTTTTCAGAAGCAAAGCGCAAAAAACACATTTTCGAGATTTTGCAATATTTCGATATCAAATTTTTAATATATTTTTTTTTTTAATTTTTTTTATTTAGGTTAATATTTATTTTTATAATTTTTTTTTTTATGTTATTGTTGTAGCATTGCCTTCTTTGATGTTTTCTTTTATTTTTTTTTCTTTTCTATTTTTAAATTTTTTATTTTTATTTATTTATTTCCGTTATTATTTCTTATTATTTCCGTTTTTTCACTTTATTACATTATTTATTTCAAATCCTTTCACCCTCTCAACTCAATACACATATTTGACTCACAACACGGGTATTTTTTGCCACTTTCCACACTTCCCACACTTTAATGTATTTTACTATTTTTAGCGCACACAACAGAGCAAACTACCTCCGCAAGGCGACTTGGAAAATAGTCTGCGCCACTGAAGAACGCTAATTAGCCACACATATCCTGTTGTGGAAGGCCACACAGACTATTTTCGTAACACTTGCGCGCCTCAGTAACGGCCGGCTGTGCACATTTTCGACTTTATTTGAATTGTGAAAGGAAATTAAAATAGAATATTACACTAAAACGCACAAAAACAATTGCCTTTCACATATAAGTATGTAAATATGTACAAATCGCTGCTGTATGTGATGCGTAGTAATGCTGCTTGTAAGCGGGCGCTCGCTCAGCAGGTGGCTACGCCCCGGCGCACAAAACGGCAAATAAATGTACACTAAAATTTCATTTCACACAGCTGCAATTTCAGCTAAAATTTCGACACATTTCATACTTTTTGCTTGAGATTTTTGCAAATATTTACGTCGTCTGCAGCATTGCAGCCACTTGCCAATTTGGCAGCTCAGCAGCAAGGATAATCGCTTCTAAGTCACATACTTGGCCTTGCTATTGATTTATCACCACACAGACAGACAACGCGTTTGTTAGAGGCCTGGCGTCGCAGCCTGTAAGCTGACACCTCGAAAAGCTTAACACTTTTCTACGTAGTTAATACAGCTCCTTTGGCGTTATCCTTGCCAGCTTGTGTTGCAAATGAAACACTTAATTATATATTTAAGCAGTTAACGGCCGCAATGCTTTCATATCACTACAGTTTTCTTTTTTCTTTGCAAAATTTTCAGCATAATTTTCAAGTATTTCACATTATGCAGCTGCTGCTGCTGCCCGACACAGCCACCGCACAGGACACACACCGAAAAGGTACTGCAACGAAATGAAAACTGGCGAATTGTGTGGCTTAACGTAGCCAACTCTTGCTGTGGCACTCACTGTTATACACACACAACGTGTATGGCACGAAAAAAGCACAAAAGCAGCAACAAAGTCACCCTGTGTTTGTTGTTATCCTTATTATTGCGCAAAAACCGCGCGCGCTCGCTCTCGCCACCACCCAACCCAGCACATTCGAATTGCGCCACGCTCATTTGCCGTGTGTTGGCAGCGCGCGGCTATTACGTATTGACTACGGAATTTACGCGTCCAACAAGACAACATCGACAACAATGAGAAGCGCGGCAGCACCACGAGTGCTCGCATGTCCTTTGTGTAAAATTATGTATAAATATTTATAATTGTTTGTGTGTGTACAAATGCAACTCTGACTGTTTACCAACATCACGCTCTTACTCATTTAGGTAAGCATAATTTAGTGCGTGTGTATGTGTGTGTGTTTTCGTTTGCTTTTCCGTTCGCCACCTGGTGCCTGCTGCCTGCTGCGGTCCTGTTCCTTTCGCTTCAGCTGCGTTTGTGTGTTTTCTCTCCACAGGGAGCCGCAAGGAAGGCGAAAAGGCATCTTCTATCATCAAACACTCGCTGTACATTGTATGTGTGTTTGTGTTGCGAGGTTTTTATGTGTCAACAGCATTTTTATTTATTTATTTATGGCCGCGCATTCATTTGTTCCTTCGTTGTAAATAAATAGTAATATTTATCCTGTGAATATGAAATATTTATTGTGTACAAATTTACCTAACAGACTTTTATTGATGGGCGCTCAGGGAAAGTAGCATGCAACGTGTGGCAGTAATAGAAATCAAAAGGAATTACATATGTGGCGTATAGATTTTTTTTTCGCATTTTATGAAAAAAACAAATTCTATGCCTTCTTAAATCAGCGCATTGCTCATTGTGTTGTTCTTCACATTCTTCCACAGTTCGTCAATTTTTTTTTTTTATTTTTTTAAGTTTTGCAAATTTCCTATTCAAAATGTGCTTGTACTCTTTAATATTCTCACAAGCAATATTCCGACCTTAATTTTTTCATTCGATATTTCCCAAATGCAAATTACTTGAAGTTTTATTGAGGATTGAAGATCTCAAATAATTTTCTTAGTTATCCTTTCTGATTACTCAATATATTAGCTGAAAACCACATGTTGATTCTCTTTGATATATCTACAACTTGTATACAATAACAACATGAAAGAGACATTTGGAAGTTGGTCAAGCATCTAGGTTATCCAACAAATGTAGTGGGCTATGAAACTCCTCCGCAGGGTTGATTGAGAGATATGTATGTAAATTTTTTTCAAATTCAGAAAAGCCTTGACTCAGCTACGGACGCTGGTTTGAGAACGATCCCCATGCTCCGAGCATTTCTACAACATCTATAGCTCAGACTTAATAACAACATGTCTCTATCTATCTCTAAATCCCTAAATCCCCATGCAATTAAGTCCGACATAATGGTTACAGGTCTTTTGATACAGGATTTGTCCGGAAGGTAATAGGACTGACTTTCTTTCGCCGCGACTGTACTTCGGAGCGAACGCGCACCGACTGGATTCGGTAGAGGGCGTTCTTAGCTAACGAACGAACGGCTGGTCAGCTGTCTCCGAGAACTTGGAGAGTCAAGACAAACATTTTCGCGCGACGTGTTTCTGTGAGTGGTGAAAACCGAAAATGCAGCGTTCGTTAGAGCAGAGATACGCAAATAAATTCTGTGTGAAACTCGGTAAATCGGCGACAGAGGTGTTCGATGTGATCAAGGGTGTTTCGGTGATACCAGGTCTTTTTGGAGGGCCGGGAAGAGGTTGCTGATGAAGACAGTGCTGGGAGATCTGCGACTTCGACTAACACCGACAATGTGACTCGTGCGCGCAAAGTTTTGAACTCAGATCGTCGACTATGTATTCGTTCAATTGCCCAAGAAATTTGAACATGTGTAAAAGTGACCTCCAATTTTTGAATAACGGGTAATAAGTCATGGATATTTGAGAATGATCCCGAGACAAGGAGGCAATCTTCCGAGTGGCACACATCGGTAGAGGGGATCCAAGCAGCATGCACCTCGGCTCTCAAGGGTATTCCGGAGAATGCCTTCCGTGAGGCCTTCAATGCTTAGAAAACGCGCTGGCAGCGCTGCAGCGACACAGAAGAAGCCTATTTTAAAAGATTTTAAAGAATTGTAACGATTGGTTCAATACATTTTTTTAAATCCACTCAGTCCTATTACTTTCCGGACAAACCCTGTAGGTTGGCTTGTTCAAAACGTTGGGTATTCGTTACCCAATCGTTACAATTCTTTAAGCGTCTAACCGCGTGCGGTCGCATTTAGGCCTTCAATAGGTCCATTGTGTTTCTGGGTAGTAAGCAAAAATTTGGTAGAAACCCGAACTATTTTCCACCCCAGCTACCCAATATCTCTTGAGCTGGGGTCTTGAGAGCCGTGGAGGATAACCCGTCTTAAACGGTTCAAAATACAGTGTTCAGGTCCCTCATAATCCCCCGCGCATGCTCTACCAATTACTAATTTTCTAAATGTGGGCTTTTAGGGGTAGGTGCTCCTCATTGACCCCTACAATGTTACTAAATTCCCACTTGCCTAAAAGCAGAAGATTTTTCTTCTAAACACCATCACGACAACTCTTACCTATAACCAATACTGTGTTGCTTGTGTTTAAAGACCTGAGATGTACCTCCACGGCCTATTACTTCATGCAACCCTTGAATGAGCTGCTTTAGAGAATCGTCTGTCTTTTCGTTCAGACGATTAAAAATCTCAAAGAATGCAACTTCTATATGTTGAACATAGGCCTCAGAGGAATTCTTCGAGAATTATATACATATTTTCTGTTTTAAGCTAAAAATACATACATATATTCTCAACATGCTCTTAAAAAACAAATACATCGCTGGAACGCTGTGTAGGTAAACGATGATGAACGATGAAGAGGACCTAAGATACAGGGCTCAGTAAATAATGAATACTTAAGCCCATATAGCATATAGGGAAGGTTATAAAATTAATAGAATAATAAATGCACATGCATAAAGCATGTGATTCATTAGCCCCAAGTTGAATAGAAACACGCAAGCAAAAGAGAAAAATTAAGCAAAGAAAACGAAAACAGTAAATTAGAAAATCTAAATCAATATACCATAAGCAAAAAAAGAACTGATACATAAATGAAAAAAACCTAGTAGTAATTAGGCGAACTGGATTTATACAAGTTATGCCAAGAAACTGGCTAGCTTTGGCAGATGGACGCGAAGAACGGGAGCAAAACAAAATAAAGAATTAAGAAATTTAGCAACAATCAAAAAGAATGTCTTTCTAACGGTAGTGTGCGAGCGAAATGTCAGCACTAACACGTATGAGAGTCACTAGAAATCAAAAGAAAAGAGAGAATAACAAAAAATATATAATAGAAGAGAGTAGAGCAATGCAATTAGCTCACTTAAGCAAGCGCAAGCACATTTTTGAAACAACAAGGCAGAGGAGAGAGAGAGAATTTCGTGCTATAAGAAATTTTATTTTGTTCAAAGAACAGAGAGTCGTTTGAGTAATATGTGTATATGCTGTATAAGAGTATCTATCTAGCTGAGCGCGCTTTCAAAAATTTACGCTCTTTGAAATTTGTTTACTTTTGAGTTAAATCGCTTTGCTTTGTCAACAGAGAGTTGCGAAATGGAATGTAAAAAAGAAACGCTGAAATCTAATGTTTTGAAACTGTAGTATTTGCTGGTATTAACACTAGAAAACTGCTCTCTTTTTCTATTATTTTAATAATAGAAATCGATGGAGTAATGCATATCTTTAGTACAGGTTAAAGAGAAGCTTGAATATTAAATTGTTTATATTTTTTGAAAGATTGGGTAAAGTAATCAGGCTGGTCTTTAAGAAGTGAGGAATAGAACCACATGGACAGGAACACCAGTCCTTTGTGATGCCACGAACTCAAAATGTAACAAATATCCTCGCAATATCGACAAAAAGCTTCGAGGTCGTCTCTAATTGGTTATAGACGGAGGTTGGACGTTTTTCAATACCTCAGCTCTTCACTACTTTTAGATGAGATCGAACCAAAATCAACTGTCTAAAATAGTATAGGCTCAAAAAAAGAATGAATAGTATCGCTAAGGAGGACAGTCCTTTGTGATGCCACGAACTACTCAAAATTTAACAAAAATAACCTCAAAACGTCGACAAAGAGCTTCGAGGTTGTCACCAATTGGTTATTGGCAGAGGTTGGATTTTTTCAATAACTCAGCCCTTCAATACATTTAGATGAGTCTGTACCAAGATCAACTGCCAAATCTGGCATATCCTCGAAGCTTTTAAATGTAAAGTTTTCACTATCAACGAATATTGTTTAAATCAATATAAAAATTAACGCTAAGACTTACAGACGAATGTCGCATTTCGTTCAGTTTGACAGTTCTTGCTGTGTTTGCAGGCGGAGCACAGAAAAGCCGGTCGCTTTTTCGTCGGCGCGAAATCCGTCGTATCCATCGGCTCCACCGGCGCACCAACCGGCAGCTCCATTTTCGTCTCCGCCAAAGTTTCTTGCACGCGCAACACCTCGTCGAGCCGTGAACACGCTTTGCGGCAACGCTGACAAATCACCTGCGATTCGGGTGTAGCGGCGACACGTCGTCGCTTATTCACCGCACGTTTCAGTTTACACCACTGTGTTAGACACCAGGTGTTCGACTTTTGCAGACATGTTTTAGGCAACTGTGTTGCCGTGGTGGCCATAGAATTGGCCCGATACAGGACACGACTGCCGAGCCTATAAATGCGATTCGGATTGATATCGTGCTCGTGCCGTCTATCGTGCGTTGTATGTTGCTGTGCATTACGACTAGTTGTGGCCCGATCGTCGTCCGTTGTCGAGTCTGGAGGCACGTTGATGCTGCTGGGGTTTCTGCTGCTGTCACTGTTATTTATGTTGCCGGACGTGCCATTCGCAGCACTCGCATGCTGTGTGGGGCGTTTGCCTGCGGGATCATCTCCCATTGTCTTTATTGCACAACAATAACACTTTTATTTATTTTTATTTTTTTGTTATTATGTTTAGTGGCGTTGAGCTGCACTTTTGTGGATGATAAAATATTATTCACGGTTTCACAAAGTTCTTATATTTTGGTCACTGTGTGGCATTTTTTGAAAACAGAACACTGTGTTGTATTATAAGTAATTAATAGATATTTATTCTTAATTTTTGTAATTCTTTAATGAAAATTTATCATAATTATTTTTTGGGATGTCAACGTGTTTATTTTTTTTTGTAGAACATTTGTAAAACTTTTTCTTTTTGTTTTCAGTTCACTTTTCGAAGTTTGTAAGTCAAATATGTATAGAGTTGCTGCCACATGATTGAAATTATTTTTTACAGCAATAATGAGTAATGTAGGGATTAAACTTGTTAGATAAAAAAAATACTTAAGTAACTGAAATATTTCACAATTACATTTTCCCTCTTTAAGGGGAAGCACTATTGGACTCTCGAGCTGAATCAAATATCTCTTATGATAAGATAGATAGACGAGAATTTCACCATAACCTTAGGTCTATTGTGCCCTCTCTTAAATCACAAAAACTGCCCTAGCCGCAGCATAATAATAAAGTCCAATATATTGCTAGGTGCTAGTGAGGTAATATGATCCGTATGTGGAAATATGGACCCCAAGATCTTTAAAAACATCTCATAGTTACGCTAGATAAACAAACTGAGCTGGCGGGAACACATTGAGAGCAGAACTTCCAAATCCCTTCGAATCTGGAACACCTGCAGAAGAGCCATTGCTCCTAAGTGGGGTTTACGAACAAACATGGTCTATTAGCTCAACACAAATATCATCCGTCCCACTCTAACATACTGCGAAGTGGTGTGGTGGATAGTATTATCGAAAAAGTGCCGCACTAATCCGCTGGAACAGGTGCCACAGGCCTACTTGCTGGAGATAACGGGCGCAGTGGAAACTACCTCAACAGAGGTGCTGGAAGGTATCCTCAATATCAGGCAAATACATATTCAAGTAAAGTACGATGCCGGCTCATGATTCTAGGACATTGAAGCTAGACTACGGAGATGGTTTCATAATCGACCTTGTTAGTGAACTCGAGCTAAATTGACAATGCGACAGAGAAAAGGAGATTCATGAGGAATTAAACACAACGTATTCATACCCAAATAGAGAAGAATAGACTTATGGTTTTGTGATTACTCACAACGAGGAGACAAAGTGTGAAACACGAACAGGAGCGGCTTTTTCTGAAGTAATCCATACGCAGAAGTTAGTTAAAAGCCAAATGATTACAATTCAGTCATTCAGGTCGAAATGGTCGGCTTCTGCTCGAATCAGCAAATCAATAATCCTTCTGGTGGACAGCCCAACATTAATAACTACTTAGTCTCAGTGCAGTAGGTTATGCAAGCAAGCAATAACTAGACTCTCATTAGCTAACTCGTTTAATATCAATTGGGTACTCAGTCATATATACTAAATGTTGAAGGAAACGAAAAAAGCAGACAATTTGCACACTCAGGGGCAGCTGGAAGCTGTCAGAGACATTTAGCTCCTTCAAAGGTTGTTTGAAGCAATGTATTCTAGAGGTTCTGGTACACTAGCAACACAGTATATACCATAAAGTTACTGTGAGGTAGTGTTGATGGTGAATAGACCAAACGGCTTCTATTTCTGGGCTAAAGGAAACTTAATAATCATCACACCTGTAAGTTTCCATCTTCAAAAACTTGGAAAAGTGGATTCCGCGGAATGCAGACTGTCTTGGGAAGCTTGGACACATGCCTTTACGAATGAAAATCTTTGGCGAGTTGTCTTCCAATGTTCCCAATGCTCCAACCTAAGAGACATTAAACAGCTGCGGTGAAAAGAACCAGATATTTCACCAAATCTACTGAGTTGCTGGATAAGGCTTAATTTAGTTACTACCCGGCAGCACAATTGTTCTAATGATCCCCGCATGTGGTCTGGCACTCTTGCGCCCCTCTTTTCAACCTACCATCAACCAGCCAACCAACTGAAATATTTCACAACAGTTTTAGCTAACCAGGAACTGTGAGCAACTTCCCACAAAGATATAACCAGAGCTGTTAAAAAGGGATTAAAATTAATAATCAATTGAATTAATATATTTTTTTAATTAATTCGATTATTAATTTTTTTCGCAATACGTTGATTAATTAATGATTGAAAATGAATTTAATCAAAATTTAATCATGATTAAAGGGAATTAATTTAGATTGAAAAATTATTTAATTAAAAATTTTGATTAATTCCCTTTAATCATGATTAAATTTTGATTGAATTTAATTTCAATCATTAATTAAAAAGGAAATAGCATTTAATCTTAGTTTAATCAGTTAGTCAAGTTATGAAAATACTTTAATCAAATTATTAATGATTAAGATTATTAATCGATTATTAACAGCTCTGGATATAACTAAGATGGTTTAAAAGTCCCTTAAGCACGAGTTGAAAAAAGCACTTCTGAAACCCATTCTGTTGTAGCTTTTGATATTATTAAGGCCCGTCGTCCAAATAAGGATTTTTAAAATCAAATGTTAAAAAATTACAAAGGTTCTAGATTTTTTTCCAATTGTTTAATTTTTCTACCCTCTTTGCCAGAAATAGTTTGTCTTAATATCTGTCTGTATTTTCATATTTTCTTAAGAAAACCAAACATTATCAAAAGTGTACATATGTAGATATGTACTATGTGCCTTAGTATATATATATGGTATATAAATATTTACATATTTACAAATGTTATTGAAATTTAATTAAAGCATAACATATGCATATATTTGCCTAAGTTTGAATAAAAGTAAATATCCACACACATATATACAGAAATATATGGTAATTCAAACGCTTATCATATGAATTTGTACCACATAGTATATTTTTGAAGAAATTAGCACCAGTAATGGTAGTTCGTTTATAAAACAATATAATAGATCAATATACACAAATATTATTTGAACGAAAATATTAATATTCCACAAGCTACATATTCGGTATGAACCAAAACTGGTACAGAAACTTCTAATACGCTTTCTCGATACTGCAATCAGACCACAAGCACCACTTATCCCTCAAGAAGTCACTTTGCATACAAATAAGGTAAGAGACTTTACATTAGGAAATTCAAATGCAGAAACATAGCTTATATTGTCGCTCTGACATGAGAGTTGTCTCTTCCGAAAATGGTCCATATACAGTTCCGTTTTTCATTATAATTATTTTAGCTACGATAGCTAGGTAGGTAGGTAGGTAGAGTGACTGTCTAACGACGCAGCTAGGTTTTTAGGAAGCCCATTGTGATACTACCAGCACTAAACGGGGTTCTGATGAAGTTCTTCAGTAACGTCCGAGGCAATGTTGTTGTTCTTATAGCAAGAGGTATATAAATTTCCTCTTTCCTAATAATTTCCATTATAATTGTAGTGTAGCGAATGTTCTGGCTCGTTTATCAACTTCACAGGGATATCACTACGGCCTGGAACCCATTATTTTACGAGTATCGTGAAATAGTATATTCGATTCAGCAAGAGCAAGGCATTACGCCCTTAGTGATTTCAAAACCGCCTGCCTATCTGTATATGGTATACTTGTATAAATATATTCCATGTTGGGATCGCAGTATTTGTCAAAACAAGAAACCTTTTTTAATTGCTGTGATTTCCGATGGGCAGACACGGCAATTCTCTGCTGATGGAACTAAATGAAACTCGTATAGCGCAGGCCAACTTGGAGTCGAAAATTATAGTTTATAACCCACAAATTTAATGTGAGCACTGCGCTAGTGTAGACCTTGCCACCCTTACATGTTTGTTTTGTTTTGTTTTCATGAGAAAGGCATGCATTTCGCTTAATGAAGTATAATTAAAATCTGACGACAAAAAATGTGAGAAAATCGGAAAGAAATGTGAACTAAGCAAACAAAAATAATATTTAAATATTTAATGGGAATTTTGTGAAGTTCCTATGAATTAAATATACAATTACATGGAAGCCTGAATATAATTATTGAGCGAAGTATATCACATGCTTTTACATATTTAATTATTTAAGAGAAATTAAGTTTTAAAGCAATGCGTGTTAGGTTTTTTCTTCTTTATTGGCGTAAACATCCATTACGGGGTTATAGGCGAGTATAAGGTTTCCTTAATTTTAATATAACAGCATTCGTTTAATATTTTATATATCCAAAAGAACTTCGTTACTTACTAAATACCGTTGCTAAAAGCGTCTACATATATTTAAACAAAGCAACAACTGGTTTTTGATAGCAATTTCGATAAAAATGTATTATAATGCCAATGAACTTGAAACCACAAAATTAACAAAAACACAAGAAATGTTTTTTTTTTCTTATCATTCCAATTTGTTGAAGTATTTATGATTACAAATTTTTTCGCTATGCTCAATAAAAAGTTGGTTTGATTTTTATGGCAGCATGATTTTTTATGAGACTTTTGGCATTGCTGATAAGCTAGCATATGAAATACGTTAGATATTGTGGTTGTTGCAAATATTTTATTGTAAAATATACACACGCTTTTTATAAAACAACAAGATACAACGTTAACGAAGGTATAATGCCGTTCACAAGTTAATTTTTTAGGGAATAGAACCAGCCTAACTTGATATTTGTATGGCAGCTATATGCTATAGTGCTCCGTTCGAAACAATTTTAACGGAGATTGTAGAGCCTTTTTTAGTAATAATTTGTACCAAATTTCGTGAAAGCAGCTTATCAAATAAAAAAGTTTTCCGTACAAGAATTTGATCTTAATCAGTCAGTTTGTATGGCAGCTATATGTTATAGTGCTTCGATCGAAACCATTTTTTTCGCAGATTGTAGGGCTTCCCTGTACAGCTACATATACCAAATTTCGTGGAGACAACTTGTGAAATAGAAAAGTTTTCCATACAAGAACTAGATTCCGATCGTTCAGTTTATATGGCAGCTATATGCTATAGTGCTCCGATCGAAAAAATTTTAACGGTGATTGTACAGCTTGCTTATATAATAATCTGTGCCGAATTTCGTGAAGATATCTTGTCAACTAGAAAAGTTTTCCATATAAGAATTTGATCTTGACAAGTCAGTAATATCCTATATTTTACTAAGAAAAATCGCATGTTTATATAAATTTTCGGTAGAAATCAGCCGTAGACAACGAAGTCGTCATAAGCGATAACTGTCGGTTTGAAAAGGTATAAACTGATTACAAATCGTTGTGAGAGTATAATAAAAACTTCTCCGGTTTCACAAATCTCTTCATGTTGTACTACGAAAACTGTCGCCCACAAAAAAAAACTCCTTTAAGAACATTAACGAGGAAAGTAAAAAAAAAATAACAAGCAAAGTAAACGCAGACGCCATTAACTAACAGCAGTGGGAAGGGACTAATGGCAATAGTGGACACGCGTTGAACTTTTGTCAAAAGGCATCAAACTAGAATAAGCTAACGAGCTAAAGGTCAGTGCTGTAGGAGGGAAGAATTAATTAGAAGAAATGAAATATTGAACTCTGAGGCCGAAAATGAAAGAGCAACGCACGGAAACGCACAAAAATATATATAAAATACATGAATTTATTTATATTTTATTAGTTAGGGCTATAAGTAATACATGTATATGAAGGCGCTAATGGGCAAAAACTAGCGAAGAACAAAAAAAAAGGCACGTGCTGCTTAAGTAAATGTAAACAAGCCTAAACACACACACACAAGTAATTAACACATACTCATACACACACATACTCTCATATACACACATATATAGTATATTAATTTACCCACACATACACATATGTAAGTAATTACATAACAGCACACACAAATGTGCGGAAAACACTGTACGAATTGACCGCATGAAAGCCAATGATATGAGATATTTGAAACAAAAAAAGAGTGGAAAATTAGCCAGCGGAAAAAATCAATAACACAGACGAATTGCGCCAACATTGACAATAGCCAGCGGTCAGCACGTGGGGTGTACATGGCATGCGAATGCAAGTAAACGTGTGTGTAGCCATGTGTGTGTGTGTGCTTGTGGGCATTACCTATGCACATGTAGCAGTGAGTAGCTGGCCAATAATAACGGTGAAGGACAATTTGACGATTTGCGCGTGGCATTGCCGGGTCAACACGGCGTATAAGTAATGGCAGCGGCAACTGCAATTGCGGCAACGGAAATGCCAGCAACAATAACAACAGCAGCACCTCATACTAAAGTAAGCTAAAACAACTATAACAACAACAGCACCTAATACTAAAGTAAGCTAAAGCAACAATAATAACAACAGCAGCACCTAATACTATAGTAAGCTAAAGCAACAATAACAAATGCAGGCACACCTCGATAAATGCGCAGCCAAAAGGTGGCGACCAGCAGCAAACACATTAAGCTCGCAAGCGCGGCACAAAATGTTGTTGCTGCGTTGCGCGTATAACCGCCGCGCTACAGTTTATGCTGACAAAGGCGATGTAATTACCTGGGATGCGGCTTTGATGCGGCGCTTTGCTAAAGCTTTAAGGCGGCGCTATTTATTTTCACCATATATGTAAGTGCATACATATGTACATATGTATACATATACGACCCCTTCGATTTACATTTATACACATATACATTATATGCGGTTCCCCTTCGATATTCAGTTATACTATTATTAGATTAGCGCGCTGATAATGCTTTATTGCATTTATTGAACGTGAGATTGATTAAAATTAATTATTAGTGCGTGGAAACACAGTGTGAACAAATTTTAATAATGGAGTGCATTTTTTTCCAATAAATAAAAACTAACTAACTGCTAAGAAATATACTGAAAAATTAACATTTGTTTAAATTTATAAAAATAATTTTTTGTTTCATAATATTAATAAAAAATATACATTTTCTTATAAAATAAATATTTAAAAGAAAAAAAAACACTAACTTCGCCTCCACCCAAACTAAAATATTCTTCTTAGCTACTTTTTTATAGCATAAAAGGGTATAAAAAGATCTTTAAATTGATTTTGATCGGTCAGTTTGTATGGCAGCTATATGCAATAGTGGCCCGATCTCAACAATTTCTTCGGAGATTTCACTCTTGCCTTAAACAATAACCCATCTCAAATTTCGTGCGAATATCTCTTCAAACGACCAAGTTTTCCATACAAGAATATGAATTTGATATTTTAGTTTGTATGGCAGCTATATGCTATAGTCGTCCGATCTGTGTAACTCCTTCCAAGATTATAGCACTATCTTGGACAGCAATCTATGTCAAATTTTGTGAAAATAGCTTCTCAAATAAAAAAGTTTTCCTTACAAGAATATGAATTTGATAATTTAGTTTGTATGGCAGCTATATGCTATATAGGTCCGATCTGAACAATTTCTTCGGAGATTACACCTTGGTTTTAGAAAATAATTCGTGCTAAATTTCGTTTACTTAACTCTCCAAATGAAAAAGTTCTCCATATAAGCACTTGATTCCGATCGTTCAGTTTGTATGGCAGCTATAAGCTATAGTAGTCCGATATCGGCCATTTCGATTAGTAAGCAACTGTTTTGGAAAAAATTACTCTGTTAAAAATTTCAGATCGATATCTCAAAAACTGTTGAACTCAGCTCGTCTCGCTGACTCGTGACAAACTTAATATACCCTGTTCATATTATTTATTTATAATTTAATTAATTTCTATTATACCAGCTCATTAACAATTTTTAATGCATAATAAGCTTGGTGGTTGCTAAATTTGTTTAGCGTTTACTTTTTTCATTTTCATATAATCATTTTCTATATAAGCAAATTGTGCTTTTTTATACTAGTCTCATAGTCATTCCTACTCTTCACTCATTTGCATATTTTTTTATAATACAGAATGGTAGGGGATTTCATTAAAACAAATGCCAACAAGCCATTTTTACAATGACAATTTGTCAATACAACCTTTAAGTGGTTGTTAAGTACTCAAATGCCTATGTTGACAGTCACAAGCATACTTATTGTTGTTGATTTAAGTAAAACCGTTGTAGGGAAGCGACACAAATCGATTTACTGTCAATTTGCTTGCCATTTTATTTTATTTTAAATGAATGAAAGTGAAGGACGCACTTTAAAAATAAGAACTTAAAAAGAAATTTATTTTGCAATTAATGATTTTTTTGATGATTTTACTTTTTAAGGCATAAATAAGAGCCAATTTTTAGTATCAAAAATTAACAAAAAAAATATATATTATATATTTAAAATTATTATTAAAAAAAATTTTTTATTTTGTATAAAATCATATTTTTTGTAAAAATTCATAAAAATGATATTTAACTGCATTACAGGGTGTTACAAAAATTTAATTTTATTTTTTTATTCACCCAAAATGCAACATTGCTATATGACAGCTTATTTTTCATAACTGATATCATCAGCTGATATCATCGACAATTTACATTAATTTGTCATTCGCGTTTTTTTTTAGTCGCCGCCATTACTCAAATAAATGCGTTTATTTGCAAAAAAAATTAAATGATTCCAGCAAATGTCGCTAAATACTCGTTTTGTCCACATATGTACATATATCGTAATTAGCATCTGGCTTCTGTAAATTGCTTGAGCCATTAATGCACGGCGCAATAAAAACGCAAAATTTTAAATTCCACAAATGACTTGCAAACTGAAGTTTAAGTGTCAGTAAATGGCATTGTCAATGCAATAATAATGAGAAAAAAAATAAAAAGTAAAAAGAAATTCAAAAAATAACATTTAAAAAAATACTAAAAAAGTTTAAAAAACAATAAAAGAATTTAAAAAATAAAAAAAATATATATAAAAAATATAATAAGAATAAAATAAAATTTAAAAATATGAAAAAAATAAAAGAATTATTAAAAAAATTAAAAAAAACTATAAAAAAATTTAAAAAAATATAAAAAAGTATTAAAAAACTAATATAAAAGTTATATAAAATAAATTTAAAAAGTAAACAAAATAATGATTATGAAAATTTTAATAAAACAAATAAAAGTAATTAAATATTTAAATGTCAAAAAAAAATTTTATTCAAATCTGAACAAAAAATTAATTTTTATTACAAATTTATAAAATTGTATTCATTTATCTACGAAAATTGACAACTCACATAAATAATTATCAATATTTTTAACTTCAGCTTTCAACTTTTTTTTAAAGACTCATATGTACATATATTTAGAGTACACACTAAACTCGTTGATGATGCATACTTTTCTCACTAAGTGTATATTTTTAGTCATCGAATTTTTTCATTTCAATTATTTTTATTATTTGTTTTTTATTACTTTTTTATTTTTATAACTTTTTTTTGATTTTTTTTTTTATATACCGCAACATTTTAGTCATCCAAATCATTGAAGCAAATTTTATTTCATTTTACCAGAAAATTGTGGCACTTTTTCAAGCCACAAATTACATAAATATATGCAGATTAAATAAAAAAAAAGATTAAAGAAAAATTATTTTAAATTTATTTTTAATAACGAAATAAAAATGAGGCATTCGAGGACTCAGCCACGAGCTGGCAAAAGGCCAAAAATTATTGGGAGTATGAATAAATAATGCATAAAATAATATAAGCTAACAAGAAAAATATTTTAAAAAAACTTTACACATTTAACAACACCCCTAAACATGGTTTTTTTTACTATTTTTTCTGGAACAAATCTACCGCGTAAAAACAGGATTAGGTCGGAAAAAAACTTCTTTGATACTAAAAATAAATATTATAATAAAATTCAAAAAATGAAATGATTGACGCTAATACTTTTCAAATTTGGAGTTTTTTATAACAGCATAACAACAAATTACTTCATTTAAGTCTAAATAAATGAACATACTCATGCTTGACTATGCTTGAATATGTTTTAACATGCTTGATAACCGTTAAATATGCTTGAAAATGCTTTAAAATGCTTGATGATGTTTGAAAATGATATTCATGCTTAATTATTTTTAAAAAGACTTAAAAAGTTTAATGAGTGACACAAAATTTTCCAAATTTGAAGCTTTTTCAAACAGCATAACAACAAATTACTTCATTTATGTAGAAATAAATGCTAATATCCATGCTTGCATATGCTTGAACATGCTTGAACATGCTTGAATAGGATTGAATAGGATTGAATATGCTTAAAGATGGTTGAACATACCTAAATAGGCTTACAAAATGAAATGATTGATTCTAAAAAATTCAAATTTGAACTTGAGCACATGTGAACAAATTCATGCTTGAACACACCTAAATATGCTACAAAAGGCCTGAAAGGAAGATATCTGAATAGATTTGACTATGCTTGAAGATACTTAAATAGGCCTACAAAATTATGTAATTAATTAAATTTTTTTTCAAATTTGAAGTTATATAAAGCCACATAACAAAAAATTACTCCATTTAAGTCTAAATTAATGAACTAACCATGCTTGAACATACTTAAACATGCTTGGTCATGCTTGAATATGTTTTAACTAGATTAAATGCAAAAAAAATTAAGTGATTGACTGAAAATTTTTTTTTTTCAAATTTGAAGTTTTATAAAGCGGCGTAAAAAATTACTTTCTTTAACGCAAAATAATAAACACATTTATGCTTGAAGAAGCTTGAATATGCTTGAACAAGCTTGGATATGCTTGAACAGGCTTGGATATGCTTGAACATATTTGAATATGCGTGCAGAGGCTTGAACATGATTGTTGTCTAGTATTTATATACTACATTTTTATACATTTCATTTCACGTCTTAAACATGCTTGAAATTAAATGAGTTCTATAAACAAAATAAAATTTAATACGTTTTAAGTATAATAGCCAAGCGTATATAAAAATAATACAACAGAATTCAACTTAAAATTTTATTTTTGACACAGAATTTTAAAATTTAAACAAAACTAAAAGAAAGAATGGCTGATTGACGGCGATTACGTTTTTAGTGGCTGTCTAGCAAAATCACAGACAGCACGAGGCAGTAAAAACAACAAATATATACATATGGCAAATATAAGGCCTACATGTGCTAAATAAAAAGCAATAATTGAACTAAAAATAAAAAAGGTGTGGCTGAAAATTAAAAAAAAATTAAAAATATATTTTTCAATCAAAGTACATACATATATTCAAATTCAAAATCCAATTTTTTTATAAATGGAAAGCAGAAACAATAATATTTGCATATTTTTTGTAGTCTCTCTTAAAATTCAGCTTCTCTTTTAATTTCACTCTAATGCACTTGCTACAAATTTCCTCTATACTTGTATTTTATTGTTGTTTTTGTTGCATTCAAAACTTTTCAACTTCATTTTTATGCAACCATGAGCTTTCTCAAAACTTTGCCGCTTTGAGATTTGCTGCAGCAAAACAAAGAGTTTTGCAGAGGAAAAAAAACGACAAAAACAAAATACACGTAATGGTAACAATAACAACAAGCACAAAGAAAACTTTTACACACACTTAAATCAGGTCACGTTTCTGCATATTTTTTTCCCTGGCACTCAACTTTCATACGAGTACATGACATTTTATTTAACGGCACTTCAGAGAGATGTTTGTTGTGGAGAAAAAACTAAAAAAAAAATCTTTGAAAATGTCAAAAAAATAATAATAAAATTAAAATTGACATAGAAATTATATCATAAAAGTTATTTTAAGGAATTTCAACTTTCATATGCATATACGTACATACATACATACACACATTGCTATGTACTTTTACTCAAGTGGATTTCGAACTACAAAATTTCAAGCTTGTTTAGAGAGCTTGCAAAAGTTATTAAAAGCGCTTAAGGGATTAGTGTAAACTTCTTCTGAATTGTGTAGTAATATAATATGCTAAATCGTACGGAATGTGAATATAAATTTGTTTGTACTAACTTGAAAACTAAATAAAATGTATATTTACAACTCTTTTGGTTAACAAATATTAGATATTATTACCTACTTTTTAACTATAATTTTATACTTGAATAATAATGCAAAGCTCCAATCTTGTTATTAATAATATGCGAAGTAGCTGTACTTAATATATTTTAAATTCAAATTATTTGACGTTAGCATACACATGATTGACTCTAATATTTTTCAAATTTACGGGATTTTGAAGCCGTATAGTAAAAAACAGCTCAATTTAGGTCAAAATTTACATAATAAAACATGCTTAAAGAGGCTTGAACATGCTTAAACATTCTTGAATATGCTTGAACATGCTTGAATATGCTTGAACAAGCTGGAATACGATTAAACAGGATTGAACATGCTTAAACAGGCTTGAATAGGCTTCAACACGCTTGAGTATGCTTGAACTAGCTTGAATAGACTTCAACCTGCTCTAAAATTTTTCATATTCGAAGTTATACTTGAATAATAATGCCAACCTATAATCTTGTGGTTTAATAATAAACTCACTTTCAACTTTAAATTCAAAATAATTGAGGTTAGCTTGACATGACATTAACTTAGTAACATGATTGACTGCAATATTTTCCAAATTTGAAGTTTCTTAAAGCGTTATTATACAAAAAAGTTTAATTTAGATAAAAATAGATAGGACAAAACTTGCTTTAGCAGGCTTGAATAGGCCTGTATTGCCTTGAACATGCTTGGATATGCTTGAGCATGCTTGAATAGGCTTTCATTGGTTCCAACATGCTTGAATATGCTTGAGAATGCTTGAATAAACTTCAAAATGCTTGAATAGGCTTAAATATGCTCGAGCATACTTGAACTTTTAAAATTTGAAATAGAAAATTGAAAATATTTTAAAGCGATATAATATAAAATACCTTAAGTTAGGTTAAAATTAATATAATAAAGCATGTGGGAATATGCTTGAGCATGCTTGAATAAATTTCAAAATGCTTGAATAATAAATTTCAAAATGCTTGAATAGGCTAAACATGCTTGAGTATACCTAAACTTTGTTTAATAGACTAAACATGCTTGAGTATAACTGAACTTGCTTGAGTAGACTTGAAAATGTATGCTCAAGCACTGAACTTTGTGTAATAGACTTGAATTATATTTTTTCTATATGTATTTCATTCCCCGTTATAATTATGAAATCTGTAAAAAATAGATTTTAGTACGTTTTCAGCACGTTATTCTATATTCATTAATGAAATGAAGAGCTTCGCTCTGAAAATTTTTAACATACTATTGTTGCGATAATGAAAATAAAAACTATTCTTATCAAGCACTTTATAACTTTATATTTTCTGTTCCATTTTTCGTTTACTTTAGGCTTGTCTTATCGCTGGGAGCAAACTATGCTTTATCTTTAAGACTGCAACAAATTAATTTCATACTATAAATCTAATCCTTATGCTTGTTTGCTAAGTTTTAAAAATGCTTGAGCAATTGCCTTTATTAGTGTCATATAAAAACTAGATTGTATTAGCATAATGACTTGCATTTTGCTGCAAAAATTGTATCACTGCCAAACTGCTCTTCATATTCAGCTTTGAATGCAGTTGTAGATCAGAGCAAGGATGATTGAAAGTGTCTTCACAGGCAGATAATTCATAAAGTGTCTTAAAAAAGTACAGTTTACGACGAATAATCGATTTACAAATCGATTAATTGCTTTTGCTCACCATTAAAAACCACATAAATAAGTAATGCCATTTTGATTGATGATAATGCCAGCGTTGAGCCTTGGAAGCTTGCTGATTAACAAAGAGTTTTTTTTTGTATTTTACTATCATAACAATATTTGTCATGTTTTTCACAAGCAATAGACAGGCATTTGGGAATAAATGCGGAAATGTAAGTAAACATAGGTACTCATTGTACCGATTGGGGACACTTAACAGTATGCTAATTGATAAGTAACTTATGACTCAGCATGCTAAATAAAGCATAGTGCTGAGACTAAGTCATAAGCAAACAAACCGTAGTGAGAAATTTTTGTCTCACTATTTGGCCTAGTTTGTAGCATTTGAGTTTGTTAAGGCACAGCATTTCAGTGAAGAAGTGAAGAAGACCGCTGGGTGGCGCCAGGTAAGAATTATTACAAAAAATTGTATTTTAGATCCAATTTTATGCATATTAGACTGTTATTGTTTAATATAATCTATAATTTATTATTTTTCCTATTTTTGATTTTTTTTATTGGTAAAAATCAGCTGTGGTGGAAAAGAATCAAGTTTTTACCACCCGCAAGCACAATGAGCCTAATGATGACCTCAGTGCGGCCGCTGCGGTCTGGCGCTAACGAGCCCCCTTTTCAACCAAAGCAGCCAAAAGTCTAAATAATATCAAAATTTAAGTGTTGACATTTTTTTGGTTCAACATTAGACAATATCAGCGCGTCGTCTGTTTACCTGGCGTTCGCTTCACATATGTATTACTACTTATTTCGTTTCTAGCCTTGCTAATGGCATTTTAATCGACAAATTCGTTTTCGTTAACGGTAAGCTAATGCAAATAAGTAGGAGTTCACACTATCAGCAATCAATTAATGGCAATATTATTAAGCAAACAAGCTTGGTGTTTAATTTTTTGGGCAAAATAAAGACTACAAATCTTCACCTAAAATGCAAAATAACGTAACATCACTTTTCATCAGATTACAGGCGAAGGAAAAACGATATAATGAAATAAAATTTGTGTTTTGGTTATAAAGTGGTTATATATTGGTTATCACACTGATAATTATAACTTGAGTTGTGGTTATAAAATGGTTATATATTGGTTATTACATTGGTTATTATATCTGACAACAATTTTCATTTTTTTTTTGATGATACGTTGTTTTACATTTTAGGTGGCGAAATATTTATTTTGTTTTTTTTTTTTACTAAAATCTCTACACTAGCATCCAGTAAGCTTAGAATATCTGCTTACAAAAATACATACATATTTACTCTGAGTCACACGAAAATCACCGGTGAGCTGTCAGCTTTGAACTGTCAATCTTCAGCTTATCAACTTTTCATCAAATTGAGCATCAAAAAATCACCTTCACCTTCCTTCTCACCATTTCAAGTTTCTACCAATTATGTTATTTTTACCTGGGGTAGTGCAATATAAGAAGCAAGAGGCAAGCAAATTGAAATATACAGAAATATATACATATGTATATGCAAGAATATATACTTACATATAACGTACATGCCACCGTTTATGCGCCTCTAAGCTAATTTTGCTTTAGAATATAAATTTAGCAAAGCACTTTCTTGAGAATTTTGTCATGGCAATGACGTAAATCTTTGCCACAATCGTGTGACATTATAATTGAAGGTGAAACGTTTGATATACTGCGGAAAGGCCAAAAAGCCGAATCAATACAAAAACAAAATAAATCACAAAATGCAATTTGCAAATCGCAAGAAAAGGACAGCAACATACAGTAGAAAGAGTAGCAAGAAAATGGCAATAAAAGCGGCAAATAATCGTCGAAGTAGATTTATACCTGTGTTGGTTATTTGCGTTAGTATCGGGCAAGCTAACGAGCCGCAGTGAGGCGAGTGCAAACTTTTTTCATTTAGTTCAATTGGCAATTGACCAATGCAATTTAAGACGTCATTAACGAGTTGCCAATAATTTATATATAAGCCGTTTACTGTGTCTCATATATTATTTGTGGCTATAAACAGTGTGTGAATTTTGTGTGTGACAGAAAACTAATAAAAAAAAATTTCGGCGAAATGAAATAAAAATTTGAAAAAATTAATTTTCGATTTTCTGAGTGTTTAAAGTAGATTTTTATGGTTCTACGAAGTGCATCGTTATTTATATTTATTGCCATAAGTATTTAATACCAATAAAATATAGATAGACGAGGATTGCACCGCGATCTTGGCGCTATTGTGCCAGCCAACCAATAAAATATACTTAATATCGAATATTCTGTGGGTTGTCAGTCATCAAATTCTTAAAAAAAATGTATGAAGCCAGTTGTTAGAGGAAATAATTTCATATAAATATAAAAAAATATAGAGCACAGTTCCTTTGCCTGAAAAAAGAGTTTTTAAAACTCAAAAGTAAAAACGTCGTTTTAAGTTGATTTATTTATTTTAAGAAAGCTTTTCTCACCTTAAATATTCTACTTGCCTTAAAATGAGTTCATACTTATACAAAATTTTAGTTGCCCTGGGGGCCTATTCTGTAACTCGATTCGAAAATGTATTCTATTCGAAATTCGGATCTACTTTATCATTATGCGAAAGTTGTACCACCCTGTGCCAGAAAAAATACCTACAATATTCGTTTTTGCTTTCTACAACTCAAAAGCTAACGAATATTTATTCGAAAATTGGCTTGAAAATCCGAAAATCGAGTTACAGAATGTAAAAAATCCGAATTCGAGTAAATTGATTTTCGAATCGAGTTACAGAATAGGCCCCATGGTCTGAGTCATACAGTTAAATCTTAAATTTGTAATTAGTCACGAATTCCAATGAAATTTAGAACGTGTAGATTTAAGGTCAAGAAAATAGTTGAGCATAGACAGAAAAAAGAGAGAAAAACAGCGATAACAGCGATAAGAGGAAGGTAATAACAACAGTAAGCAATTTACGATCGGTTTCAGCCGAACCTAAGATAGTCTAAACAAGCTGTAGAAATGAAAGGAAATGTAATATTTAGAGATGTCTCTAAGATAGTGTATAGGATGGGGTAGGGATCGCTATCAGCCATTTTTGGTGCAAATGAAATCTCCTGCATACTCACGAAATATAATTATACTACCATATAAAAGCATGTACAGTATGTACAGTGGAATGGTACATACAATGAAACAAAACCATTCGAATGCGACTTTATCAGCAATCTTTGGAGCGTTTTAAAAAAGATAAAGTGAATTTTGTACGTCGATTCATCACTATGGATGAGACTTGGGTCTATCACCATGATCCTGAATCAAAACAAGAGGCTAAAGAGGGGTGTGAACCTGGTTGTTCGGCTTCGAAACGAGTTCGTGTCCGGAAATCGACCAACAAGGTTATGGCATCAGTTTTTTGGGATGCGAAAGGAATTTCGTTTGTGGATTACTTGCAAACTGGTAAAACAATTAATTCTGAATATTTTTGCAACATTTTGGACCAGTTGAAGGAAAAAATTCATGAAAAAAGACCTGTTTTGCAGAAGAAAAAAATCCTTTTTCATCAGGACAATTCACCGTGTCACAAGAGCATTTTGACAATGGCTAAAATCCATGAATTGAAGTTCGAATTGTTGGAGCATGCACCGTATTCACCAGATTAGGCCCCCAGGGACTTCAATTTGTTTCCACAACTCAAAAAATGTATGCATGACCAGCGTTTTTCATCAAATGAAGAGGTCATAACGGCTGTTGAAGCGTATTTTGCAGACCTTCCGGATTCTCATTTCAGGGACGGGGTCCACAGATTGGTGGTTCGTTGAAGCAAGTGTATTAATGTTCAAGGAGATTATACTGATTAATAGAGTGAATTTTGAATCATAAAATTGTGTTTTTTCTTATCAAACAACAAAACTTATTAAACAATCTGGTAGACCACGTACAGAACTCACTGAAGAAAATATAGCAGCCGTAGCTGATAGTGTACACGAAGACCGTTGAGAGTCGATTCGGCGCCGTTCGCAGCAACTTTGACTGACGTATGGAACGATTTGGCGCTTCTAACGTCGAGATCTAATTGAAAGCTTACAGTTTGTGCAAGAACTGAAGCCGCTCAACCTTCTCAAGCGACTTCGCTTCGCTCTATGGGCTCTTAAAAAGTTCCGAAAAAAGAAGATCGGACGTTTTCAAGTAAAATTTTGTTCAGCGATGAGGCCCATTCCTGACTCAATGGCTATGTCAACAAGCAAAATTGCTGCATTTGGAACGAAAAGCAACCTGAAGAGATTCAAGAGCTGCCATTTCACCTAAAAACAACAACTGTTTGGTGTGGTTAGTGTGCCAGTGGAATCTTTGCTCTATCTTTCTTCAAAAATGATGCCGGTGAGAACGTAATCGTCAATGACGACCATTATCGCGCCATGATAGCCGACTATTTGATGTCTGAAATTGAATCTCGCGCTTTCGGCAACATATGGTTTCAACAAGACGGTGCCACTGTGTGTGACACATCGCAACAATCAATGGATTTATTGAGAAAAGACTTCGGTGAGCAGATAATTTCACGTTTTGGGCCGGTCGATTGGGCATCACGATCATGTGATATCACACCGTTAGAGTTTTTCTTCTGTGAATCTGTAAAGTCTAAAGTCTATGCGGATAATCCCGCTTCGAATCAGGCCTTGAAGTAAAACATCACATCTGTCATTCGCCAGTTATCAGTCGAAATGCTGGAACGAGTCATCGAAAGTTGGACTCAACGGATGTACCATCTGAGGTGTAACCGTGGTCAACATTTGAAAGAGACAATCTTCAAAAAATAAATACGAAAGAATGTTCTTTCGAATGATAATAGACATTCTCCATTGAATTTGAAGTTTTTGTGTTTTTTCTTTGAAAAAGTGGGAAACCTCGAAATGGATCATTCTTTATATGCAAAAACTCAATTTTTTGAAATTCCCAAGGGGTTATTTATTATAGTAACAAGCTACTAATTTTATTTTATTTATTTTTCTTTTTTTAATTTTTCATAAATCAAAAATCACATGACTTAAAATAGTTCAAATAAAATAGTTTCACATAAACAAAAAATAAAATAAATAAAAATAGCCACATGCATATGTTAATTATAGTTTGGCGAGAAGGCGAGACGGCCTAGGATAATAAATACCAAAATAATATTTGCACATGACAACTTTTTCCCCGACACTTAAACAATTATTGTTAAATTCCGCTTTTACGAGCGCGCGAAACAACATAATAATGAGCAAACAAAATGCAATGGGAACAATTAAACAATGTGAAATGAATATGCTATAATAAAACAATGACGCACAGACTGCAACAGACACAATGTATTTTTATTGTTGTAATATTATGTATATACTATGTAAGTATTTACATATACCACATATGTACGAATGCGGTAGTAAAAGGCAGAGCAATATATAAATAAATGTTGCGACTTGCATACAGCCAAAAGATGCAATGGCAGCCGAAAACAAGAAGAAAATGTACAACATGCATATACACATATATATATATGTAGATATACATATATACATATATATATATTTGTAATGTTTTACAGCAATGCTGCAAGTGAAACAATATGCAGCTTGCTCCATTGGGGAAGCGCCAAAAACGCACATCATGCATATATGTATGTATGTTTTTTGCTACAACAACAAAACAGTACAGCAACAACAACAATACCAAAAATATTCAACCATGACGCTGCGGTTGATATCCCTACCACATACAACACAGCATGTGGCAACATGGGAATCAACGCCCGCCTGCGAGGCTGAGAATTTTGCCAGCGATCCAAAGCAGTTTTTTGTTTTTGGTTTTAGTTGGGAACAATTGCACAGAGCCCCCGAATGAGCGATCAAGCAACGCCCGTCCAAAGCACAGACAACAACCAAAGGGCGAAATTCAAGTGGCACAAAAGCAACTACGCGAGACAATTTCAAGAAAACAAGTGTAAGGCAATGAAACTGATAATGCTGACAATAACAACAAAAGCCAATCGATGACAACAACAGACTATTTTAGTGCTGTTATTTAGATTGTGCACGATTTACACGACACGCTGCCAATATTGACAGTACATGGGCGAGCACGATCGATGTGAGACTTTGCTAATTAAACGCTTATGACTTGGAAATTCTTGAGATTTGTTGTTTGTTTACTGTCAATGCTAAATATAATGGATGAGTAAAGGTGTAATGTTGTGATAACAAATAAGTCGGTGCGATAGATAATTTTTACAAACGATGACGAATACACATTTGGCTGTTTTTCAATAAGCGAAAGCATGAGATAGTAAAAAAAAGCAAAAATAAAAAATATAATACCATACAGAGGTATCAAAAGAACTTTAGCTTGATTTTGAACGTTGAGTTTGTATGGCAGCTACATACATACATATATGTTATAATTGTCCGATCTAAACAATTTGTTGGGAGATTGTAGCCTTGCTTTGGACAATTATGCATGCCAAATTTCGTGTAGATATCTGATCAAACAACAAAGCTTTCCATATAAGAATATGAATTTGATCGCTCAGTTTGTATGGCAGCTATATGCTATAGTGGACCGATCTGAACAATTTCTTCCAAGATTGTAGCGTTGCCTTGGAAAATAATCAATGTCAAATTTCGTGAAGATATCTCGTAAAACCATAAAGCTTTCCATATAAGAATATGAATTTGATCGCTCAGTTTGTATAGCAGCTATATGCTATATAGATCCGATCTGAACAATTTCTTCCAAGATTGTAGCGTTGCCTCGGAAAATAATCAATGTCAAATTTCGTGAAGATATCTCGTAAAACCATAAAGCTTTCCACATAAGGATATAAATTTTGTCGGTCAGTTTGTATGGCAGCTATATGCTATAGTGGTTCGATCTGAACAATTCGTTGGAAGATTGTAGCGTTGCTTTGGACAATAATCCATGCGAAATTTCGTGAAGAAATCTCGTTAAACAACAAAGCTTTCCATACAGGAATATGAAATTGATCGTTATGTTTGTATGGCAGCTATATGCTATAGTGAACCGATCTGAACAATTTATTGTGAGATTGTAGCTTTCTCTTGGATAATAACTCCTGCCAAATTTCGTGAAGATAGCTTCTCAAATAAAAATGTTTTCCATACAATGGTTGATTTTTATTGTTCAATTTGTATGGCAGCTATACGATATAATGGTTCCATAGTGATTTCGACAAATAAGCAATTTTATAGGTAGAAAAGGAAATGTGCAAAATTTCAGATCGACATCTCAATTAGAGACCAGCTCGTGTATTTATAGACAGACGTACATGACTAAACGACTCAGCTCCTCAGATACTGTATAAGGTCTCCGCTTTCTTCTAAGTATTACAAACTTCGAGACAAACTTATTATAACCTACTGAGGGTATAAAAAAAGGCAATAAAAAATAAAAAAATCTGCCAAACACATTAAAGAAGTTAATTTTCCAAAATAATTAAAAATCTTATTACCGCCATGCTGTAATTTGAAGGCGACGATAAGTTCGGAAATTGCTTGCGACGCGACCCACGTTTTATTTATGTACATTGTAAACACTTTATTACTTTCCGCAGCCACACATGTGGAAATTGCCAACACAGTGCTAGTAAATTACTTGAAAAAATACGATTTTCGCCGAAATGTGACGTCAACGACTGTCGAATGAAATTCGCTTTTGAAAGTCACAAAACTAGAAATGCCAGACAGTGTCGAATACATACATACATACATATGTATATAAATACTATGAGGGAAATAACTATAGATTTAGTAAATAAAAACATTGGGGCGCATAAATTACAAATAAATTTTATACACGCTCTTATTCACTAAAATTAGAGCAGAAATGAAAACAAAAACAAAATAAACATTTTAGAATTTTTAAACAACGCGTTGGTGGCAACACAATAAAATGTTAGCGCTATGCTAGTGTAGTCCATTCAATGTCGCCGAATAATTTTACAATCGCTGATTCTACAAAAACAATTTAGATATGGTTCTTATGCAGCTGTTTAACGAAATTAAGTTATTAAAAATCAAGAATTTGTTGTTAAAACGTTGAAATAGCTAAGAAATTGATAACTTGTTTTTGATAGTGTTGGAATAGCTATGAACAAATACATTGAATACTAAGTGGGAACAGTTTTCACACAATGGGAACAGATTAAAAATTTATTTTTTCGAGTTACAAACATAAGCGCGTTTCAAAATCGAGAACACTTTTTAAAATTAGTTTGCATACTATAATTAAACTCAACATTTAAGCAGCTAATTTGCTAAGAAATTGCTTTCTTGATTATGATGGTGAATTCTTTACAGTTATTAAAAGTGAAATGAAATGAATGAAAATATTGGGAACAGTTTTGAAAGATTGGGAACAGATTTACAATTTACTTTTTCGTGTTTCAAGCATACGTTCGAATAGCATAGACTGTTTTACAATAAAAAAAATTGTCAAAATGCTTTAAACAACAATAAACCAGTCAATTTTCTAAGAAGAGCAATTGTGAGGACAGTTCTTTAATTAGTTTGCATACTTTACATTAAAAATCATTTTGCTAAAAAATAGCTTTGTTATTAATGATAGTGTTAGAATTCCTGAATAAGCAGTGAGAACAGTTCAAAAAAATTGGGAATAAATTTACAATTTACTTTTTTGTGTTTCAAACACCGAATGTACATACATATGTATGTTGCGTGGACTGTTTTGCAAAAAACGAGAGACCAATACATACTATTTGTTTCAATTTCGAAATTTAATTTTTCTGAAACTAGTTTCGTGTTTTAATTGAGATCAATATTAAAACAGTCAGTTGGCTCAGAAATTGGTTTCTTATTTCTTATTTATGTCACAGTCAATTTGCTCAGAAATTGGTTTCTTACATAATTCTTATTTATGGTAATGTTTGAATTCCTAATAGCTATTAAAAATAAATGAAATGAGCAGTGGGAACAGTTTTCCAACACTGAGAACAGATTTACAATTTATTTTTATGTGCTTCTAACACACGCTCGGATTGGATGGAATTTTTTTACAAAATGTGTGAACAGTTCTTTTAAACGAGAACAGTTTTTTAAATTTATTTTTATGCTTTCAAGCGTTATTTGAAACATTGTAGATAAAATAAATTTATAAAAATACACAAATGTAATTATAAAGATTTATGAATTCATAAAAATAAATATATAGTATATGTACATACATATGTATGTATATGAATAAAACCTTGAATATTACGAATGTTCACTTATTTTCGAGACTACATAAAGGCTTTATTTTTTACTTTTGAAAGTTGTTTATGGATTCACAGCTAAATAATCGTTTGAATAGCATGTTTTCATATGGTTTGTTGCTGTGAATCAAAGCGTCTTTAACTCGAAACAAGTGGGAACAGTTTAAATATTCACTCAACAGCTTAAAATTATATGTAAACAGCATTTGCATAATTATAACATCATTGAGTTATGAATTTCTGATCAAAAATATTCATTTACGATGTTGAATCAATCCAAAACTTCGTTTAATTAAAAATTTAAATTCTGTAAGCGCGCTTGGAAACCCGAAAAGGCAACTAACGACTACTTAATTTGCATACCAAACACCGGTTTCCGCTCACTCATTTATAGAATATTTATTACACATTCAAGAATACGCCGGCGCTCTAGTGCATATAGCGCTCAGTCTCTCTTTTCAGCGAGCTATTATCAACATAATTAAATACGTATAACGGTAAGCACCTACTTTTCGATCAATGGTGGCTTCAAAAAAACCGTTGGTGCACATTTTAGGTACTTGAAGCTATTTTTTTTTCAATTCTGCTTGATTTATACATTATTGCTCGTCATTGAGAGTTTCTATATTTCTATTGTGCCAGTAGTCTCTATGACAATATTATTAGCTTTTGCACTCCAATTGATGAGAGCAATGAAGCGTGTCTTTCGAGATTCTTTTTATATATATATTTTTATTTTTTTTTTTATTTTTTATAGTCACAATGTGGCATACGCTATCGAGTATCTGTGTTGGCAACTTTAGACTTGAATATCTCAAACTAATTAAGTATTAATGATAACTTCATTAGCGGAGATATACGAGTACTATTTGCAGATACAGATTTACTCAATTGTAATACTTTCATAAAAATAACAACAACAATTAACTTAAATTATTAAGAATTTGAGTACCTAAACTAAAGAAGTAAAAGTAGTAAGAATATTTACAATTCAATGGACAAAGCATTTGCTATTAAGTAGTGTTCCACAAGTTCAACGAACTGGATTTTATTCAATAAACTCAACGAATACGCATAATGATTGCATGAAATTGCCGCTTGAATGGCACTAATAGTTTGCTATAATTGCCGAAGTAGTTTTCCAAAAAAGTAGTTAGAAAAAGCGGTAGAGAAAGGTAAGAAACACCGAAAGGCAATGAACGACAGACAGCAAGCTACCGTTTTGTTGCTAAGTGCTAGTGAGAGACAGCTTTTTCAAACGAATATTTCAATATTTCAGCAAATATTTATATTTATTTTAAAACAATTACTACATAACTGCAGTCAACTAGCACGACGTGACGTAATCAAGTCGAAAAAACATTTACTAAACGTTACAAGACCGGTTTAAGCCGATTGCACTATAAGAAAAACAGCGACGAAAAGGTGAGTAAGAAATAAATAAATGAGAAGTCGTAAATCGAGTAAAGCATAACAAACAAAAGCAGTTACTTATGTAGGTAAGCAACTATAAGTCGACTGACGTGACGTATGCACGACGCCATGCAGTCAGTGATCGTGCGCTGCCGCTCTACGTCAGCCACAGCACAAAGACACTTGTTCGGCACATTTTAACGCCAGTTCGTAAGCTAAATTTGCCTAACAAAAGCATATTTGTTTATTTTCTTTTTATTTGCTTTTTTTCAATTTCCATAAACTGCTACTTCGATGTTTGAATGGCATTATGTGCTCAGCTGCAGCGCAGCCTTTGTGGCATCTGTAGCTCATCACTGCTGTGTCTTATTTCTTTTCAAGTTTTACGCTTGAGATACCTGCTTCTGAGAATTCGCAAAAGTCACACACGCGAAACACCGCAAATTAAAGTGGCAATTTTAAAGCCAACTTTTCGCGAATTGTGAATCACCGGACAGGTAGCTTTGGCGGCTATCGAGTACCTGGCTCGCATACACCATGTAATTTAGTAAGATTTCGTTATAATTTTTACGACACACCGCTTCACTACACTGCACCCAGCGCCCACTTTGGCAGGCTTCTGCATATTTTCACGATTTAATCAACGAATTTATTTATTGCTTTTGAACACTATGCGCCAATAAAACTCAATTGAGTACTCAATTTGGCGCTAGCAAAATGAAATTTGCATTAATTAAGCGACTGTCACTCGCTTGCTATTTCGGCATTTACTTTTCACCGTTTGCCGTCGAATATTTTATGTACTCTCAGCTGACTACTCGCATTTCAAGATCACTTCAAAGCACTTTATTTTGCAAAAATGTAAACAAAACACATGTGTATGTATTATTTACCAGAAAACACTTTAAATTTAGCACAGCAAATGTGCTTAAGACACTTTGCCACGCGTGCTTTTTCGTTTCACTAGTGAGACCGCGTCGCGCCTCTATATTAGTCACACGGCAACGTCAAGTAACACTCCACACGTTCACGGCACGCAGCTAACTAACTCACGCTAGCCAGTCACTCGCTCGCGTTGTGGCGCTAAACCGGCTATTTGGGGATCGAAAGCGCTTAAAAAAAAACATTTTTGTATTGTGTTTTAGCTGGTTAACCGTAAGCAATCTCTTCGAAAACTTTAGTGGGCGCTCGCAAGCTTGCTCTCTTTTATTGCTTTCAGTGTTTGCACGTGGCGCTCGCGCTGGCGGCAGTTAGACTTTAGCTCTAGTTTAGCTAGATTTTCGCTCACGACGCATACTAAATTTCTACGAGTGATGAGAGAGAAAGAGAGAGTGCGAAACTAGTGTGTGACTAGCTAGTGTAAATTGCTTCTTTTTTATAGCATGCGATAATTTTGTTAAGTGCTGGTTGTTGTCTTTGCTAAGTTTAGACAAACATCAAGCATTATAATATTTTTTGAGGTTAATGTGTCAAGAGTTTAATATATTTTTTATTTAGCTGGGAAACATAAAAATTTCGTTAAATGCTGATATATTTAACCAATTTAAACCAATTTGACGTCAAATGATTGATTGGTGATAATTATTGAGTAGCACTTCGATTTTGATTAAAAAAAGAAAATAAAACGAGAAATAGATTCATTCGCATGCAATTTCTCTTTACTGGATTCAGTTCCTGTAAGCATTACTTTAACTGTCCAAGAACTTAACATCACTCAAAAAACGTTTGGAAACATTTGAGTAAGGCTGGTTAAATAAAGAAGCTCGAAAGTATGATTGTATGGTTGCCAAACAAGTTATTACAAAAAAACCGCATGGCCCGCGTTTCCAAACTAAAAAGTATGGTTACCACAAATGTAGCACAATTAAATATGATGCACCGAGTTCCCATCTACGAAACACCGCTGAATCGCTACGAAATCCCTCCATTACTAACAAGTGAAAACGGTGAGAGTCGAATACGGCTAGGATTAACAGTCAAGAACGCTTTGCTGTGTGTTTGATGGGTTTAACAGTCAGCAAGGTTTTGCTGGGTGTTTGATAGGATTGGCTGGAGAAATCGTCTACTAGGAGCTGAACCAGTACAACCAAATTCTTAGTTCGGATTTGCATTGTTACCAAATAGACCATCTGCGAAGCAATCGTCCAGAATCGGTCAGCACATTGAAGAGAAATTTTGTTGCACCAGGTCAACGCCAGGCCACATATGTACATATATAGTTAGAAGTTCGCTAAAGTCCCAAGAGCTTCGTTGTGAGGTCCTTACGCGCAAATCTTCTAGTTCGGACCTGACACCAACTCGAATATTTATATTATACCCTGTTAAATTTGGCACGAAATTTGTTAAACTTAAATAATTTATCGGTGATCCTATAAATATGAACTATATATAACTGATCAGCTTGGCGAGCTGAGTCTTTGACTTTGATGTCTGTCTGCTCGTCTGTTGGTCTATTTGCCCGTCAGTCAGTCTGTATATACGCTGTAAAGTCCCTCAGTTTTTGAGATCTCGATCTGAAATTGTATTGCACACGACATTTTCGCGCCAAGAAACTGCTCATTTGTCGGAGCCGCCGATATTGGAGCACTATAGGTTATGACTGCCATATAAACTATGCGATCCGAATAAAGTGCTTGTTTGGAAAGTTTTTCATGTGACGAGGAGTCTTTACGAAATTTGGCAAGGGTTATTGCCTAAGACAACAGTGTAACCTCTTAAGAAATTGTTCAGATCGGAGCACTATAGGATACAGCTGCCATAGAAATTGCCCGATCGAAATCAAATTCTTGTAAGGAGTGTTTTGTACTTGTGAAGGGTATTATAGCTTCGGTGCCACCGAAGTTAAATTTTTTCATGTTTTTTGTATAATAATATATGTTTATAAAGTCAAATATACCCACCACACAATTCAGAAGCTGCATTTTTATGGCTCTTACCTGCAAAAAAAAGAAGGAGAAGAAAATCAGGCATTATTAATTAGACAGAAAACTCAAGTGTTATATAAAACACAACAAAATTATGATTTCAGACTAAATTTAGCTCTGTAATTTTAATTTCCAAGAACTTCGAATCAATTTAGTTTGACTGACTCGACAACAATTCACTGATAATGCCCTACAGCAAACCAATTACAACGAAATTGTCTCACTAAGAGATTAAGTTAAGCTTTTTTGAACCGCATATCAGCAAATGGTTGAACGTGACTAAAAAAGTATCGCCGATTACAAATCGCCATTCAATCACAAAGTGCCGAGTATAAAAGGCTCACTTTAATTTTCACATCGCTGAACCACAATGCTTTTTAATTAAGCAATTTGCATTAAAGATAATTTTTATTCGTGCACTTACAGCTACAGATGTATGTATGTATGTACATAGTTACAAACAGTAAAACCCGCTTAGGTAACTCACGAAAAATTCCAGCTTTTTGAGGTATTTAGGCGGGTTGGGTACTTAAAAAAGCCAGCTTAAGTTCTGCTATGCGTTACGTACTTAGAGGGGCCCGCTTAAATCCCGATATGTGGATTGTGTACTTAGAAGGGCCCACCTAAGTCCTTCAATGTGAATTGTGTACTTAAAAGGGCCCGCTTAAGTCCTTCTATGTGAATTGTGTACTTAAAAGGGCTCGCTTAAGTCCCGCTATGGGGATTGTGTACTTAAAAGGGCCCACTTAAATCTATTTAATGCGAGTACTAAGCCCAAAAGTGGTCAAGCACGCTCGATACTGAAGCGGGTTTTACTGTATGCTCCGTATATTGTCAATAAAACAGCGTTGTAATACATCATTGTTGCTCATCATGACTGCATTGCGTTAAATTGACACATGATAACCCGAAAAATTGCCGCGCTTAATGAGATAAGTGCATATGAGAAGAGCCAGCAGCGCTCAGGGGTAATGAGTACGCATGTGTGTAAACTGTCAACACGCCGCCGATCAAGGGGGCATTACTAATAATTAAAAATAACTGGCGACAGCAGACATTGAAACATGTAAACGGAGACTTCGGCGCTATAAGTCGTTAAATAATTAAAAAATAAATTAAAAACGCCATAAATGGCTTGTCGGGAAGCGTGAGGGTAGTGGTTGCAGCGAGATTACAGGGAAATCACAACGGCGTAAATGGCATTACCAACAAAATCAACAAAGGGTAAATAAGCTGGTGGGTTCCAGTGCGCCAATAATGATGGGTTAGTGTCAAATATGTACATGTATGAGTGTAAGTATGTACATGTATGTGTGTGTAAATATGTATGTAAATATATGTGTAAGTGTTAAAACAAATATGAGTAAATGGCAAGCAGGAAGACGCCGCTCAACGAGGTGGTATAAAAAGCTTTCGCAGCCATCAACAATTTAAGCTGTCACTGATCCCCACTGTGTGCAGATAGATATGCCGCAATGTTGCGCTTTTTGTCGACACACAGCCAGGGGTACAGAAATTTGTTTTTTTTTTTGGTTTTTATCAAAAAGTTTTTTTGTCCGGCGTAAAAGTGCGCGGCATCGCTTTAATTCAACGCTCGGTCCAAGCAAACAATCGAAAGCATTCACGAAATAGCGCGGTAATGTAAGCCAGCGCGCTGCCATGGCAACTGACCCTAGGCTGGGTACATAGTGGAGTGCAAGAAATGTAATAAATGAAACAAGAAGAAGAGAAGCCATATTAACCTACATAAATGAAAAAGTTTCCACATAAGATCGTGGCTTTGATCGGTCAATTTGTATGGCAGCTATATGCTATAGTGATCCGATCTGAACCATTTCTCTCCAGTATTTGTATTTGGCTTAGACAAAAGCCCTTGCCAAATTTTGTGAAGATATCTTGTTATGTAAAAAATTTTTTCATACAAAGGCTTGAGTTTGATCAGCTAGTTTGTATGGCGACTATATGCTATAGTGTCCGATCCGAATCATTTCTTCGGGGATTGTATTATGGACTTAGACAATAATCCTTGGCAAATTTCGTAAAGATATTTCGACAATTGAAAAAGTTTTCCATACAAGCACTTGATTCCGATCGTTCAGTTTGTATGACAGCTATATGCTATAAAACTCCGATCTGCATAATATATGTGAAGATTGTAGCATTGCCTCGGACAATAATCTGTGCCAAATTTCGTGAAGATATCTCGTCAAATAAAATAGTTTTCCGTACAAATGTATGAATTTGATCGGCCAGTTTGTAAGGCAGCTATATGCTACATTGGTCGTATTGTACCGATTGCGACAAATGAGCACACTTTTGGGAAGGAAAGGAAAGTGTGCGAAATTTCAGATCGAGATCTCTAAAACCATGGGACTAATTTGCCTCTATACAAATAGCCAGTCATGGCTAAACTGACTCAGGTCGTCACGCTGACCATTTACATACATATTTTATGGGGTCTCTGTCGCTTCTTTCTTCCAAAATTTCGTGGCAAACGTAATGTACCCTGTTCAAGGTTCAAAAATCAAGAGAATATGTGAGCAAATATGTGGAACTGCACGCGGTCTATATATTCTTTATATTGTAATCCCTTCCTTCCTCAAATTTTCCTTTTATTGACATAATTTTTTGTCCAATCGCTCCACTATGCGCTCAACCTTAGCTGCCAGTGTATTCCCAGTGTGTCACTCGTTTGTTTTATTTGCTTCAATTGCGTCAACAAAGCGACCTTCCACAATCCCACCATTTACCCACTTATGTATTTGGACCCACACATGCGATTTAATTGAATTTGTTTTGTTCATTTGTTGTTTTTGGCGCTCTTGTGTTGTCCACTCTTTAGCATATTTTTCAATTTTCTTCTTTATTTATTATTTGTAACAATCTGCGCGCTCAGCACCTTCAAAAAGAGGCACTCAAATAATTCTATAGAAGCACATGCAGAAGTATGCCGCAGAGAGATTAATTTTACTTATTTATGCAGAGTACTACTTGCTAAGTGACTGAGTGAGCACGCTAACTTGTAGTACTAAATACTAAAATATGCTTTTACAACTATTCTCTCTTCTGAGTAGACACTCTCCGTTGGTAATTCATTTTTGTAAACGACTGTGTGCTGTCTCATAGCATGCCATTTCAAATTTATATACAGAATATACAAATATCGCATGATATAAAAAAGTGAAGGTATGACCGTTCTACAGTCTTTTCGAGACCGTGTGAGTATAAAGCTTGTGTTTTCTCCTTATGCACCCTTGCATATGATCTTGGCGGTTCTGCATGACCGTAATGCCTTCCATCTCACTCTGATTCGTCTATCAGCGCTTTCGGAAATTTCGTTGTGTATCATTTTTAACGATTTGTGTCTCTCTTGAACTGGTATTGAACGAGATCAGGTCGAGCTGATGGCTCCTTTGGCAATCTCATCGGCAATCTTATCAGCTATTTCGTTCCCGGAATGCTCTTGTGGCCTGAAACTCAGGACATAGGCAGTTTTCCGGCAACTACACTATCTACTGCCTTCCTGCTTCTAAGGACATTCTCTGACGCAATGCGATGCGAAATTATTGCTTTATTAATCGTTTGGCTATCGACGCATACATTGATATTCTTTATGACGTTTCCTGCGTTGTTAGTTAACTCAGAATCTGGCCGCAAGGAATGCTGCTTGCAAGATACTGCAGCATTCTGGCAGCTCGACGGGTCAACTGAGATCTAGCGCCGCGCAATACATCCCGGCGCCAACTCCATCAGCCAGTTTTGATCCATCATTGTATATATGTATGTATTAAAAGCGCCATCCACTCTTTTTAACGTGAATTGAAACTCTCTCTTCCAGAAAACGCTTGAGAGTATGTGGCTTATTTTATCCACCATCCCACTACCTATGCTATGTCCGAAGCTTATTGCGTAAAATTCATTTAGCGCCGGCAACCTTGCAACTGATTTCTCTACCGAGCTTTGTAGCAGGTCGAGTGACCTTTCAAGCGCAGCCATTTAAGTGGTTCTTAGAGCTTTTGTATTGGCTCCAACGATTCCCTGCTGCGGTCCATCAGATCAGGGATTCAAGTTGAAATTTCGGAACACTTCGGGTTATGAAGAACCGACTAATATGTAAAGGGTTGTGAAATCAGTTTCTAGCTTCTCTTAGCACTTATATATTCAATATAATGATTCTCGACCGGATTTTCCGAGGAGTAATTATGCGGAGATCATGATGATAAGAAACCATAGGTGACATTGGTCTACAAAATCTCCTAAGCGCCAAACAATGAATGGTTGTAAAGCGAATATTTCGATTAATAATATAATTTAACTTAACTTAGAAGTTCACGCAAGTGAGGAATGTTCTCTGAGTGACATTCACTTGGGGGCCATCAGAAACGAATATTTTACATATTGCTCCAGCAGCTCACGACTTTCGGTCTTAGACCAAGTATCCTCTGTTCAAAAAACATCCATTTGAAGGCGAGCTTAAGTGAGAAGGCAAACCATCTCTCCCCACGATTGTGTACAGGGTTTGGGACCCGTCACGTAAAAAAACATCCCCAATGAAAAGCAAACAACAGCCTTGTACGAGAGACCCCTCTTTTGATGGACATGGAATGTTCGGTCCCTTAATTGGAAAGGTGCCACTGCCCAGCCGGCTGATGTCCTCGTAAGAGTAAAGACTGACATCACCGCCGTCTAAGAAGTGCAAGAGACGGGACAAGGACTGAGACGAGTAGGTCCTTGTGACATTTACTACAGTGGCCATATAAAGGAGCGCAAATTCGGGGTGGGATTCGTAGTGAGCGAGAGACCCCGTCATCGAGGCCTGGCATTCACCCCGGTGGATGAACGTCTAGCCACAATTCTCACCAAAGCGAAGCTCTTCAACATATCACTGATTTGAGTCCATGCCCCAAAGGAAAAGAAGGACAATGTAACCAAAGATGTCTTCTATGCTTGGTGACTTTAACAACAGGCTTGACTCAAATTTTTACACGATGTTATTCTTATATTTGTTAAATAATGATCGAAGGCATACGATTTTTGATAATAATTGTGCTCTTTAAGCCAATCTAAAGTGTAAATTTTTTCCCAAAAACCGATTGAAAAAAAAAGTTTTTTGACTGGTCCTTAAATCATTACCTGATTCTTCCATAGTAATAAAATATTTCGATTTTTGGATTTGAGATAATTTTAAACAGAAAAATCCCCGTCACCGACAGACAACTTTTTCAGAGGTTCCTCTGGTAATCGGCTTCAGAATCAAGAGAATCGAAAATATTTAAAAATTAAACATCGATGATTAAATTACACTAAATTCGGTAAATGCCCATTATTTTTATTTATTTATTAAATAAAGTGACTATTAAAAAAAAAATCATAAAAAAACATTCTTTTGACTATTAAGTGGATATGTATGTCAATCGAAAAAATTCAAAGTTTATGCAGCTCATCATGTCACTCACAACAGATTTATCATAACCACTGTGTACAAGGTCAAAAAAACTGTAAACACTGTGACATAAGGATGTCATGAATTTTGAATGCTTCAGCTATAAATAAACGAAGCACAACACTGGCAATTCAACAGGAGTAAAAGTAGATGTGGAATGCGCTAAAATTCGTACAAAATATGTGCAAAATGTACACTGGCGTGACATTACAACGAAATGCACTCAGACGTAACAGAATAGCAATACAAACTGCAGCACACACTCACACACACAAGCTCACATGTATTACTATGAAATCATTAAAGGCACAGCGGCTGCATTTTTTCATTAAAAATTCATTAAACGCATGAAAAACGGCAAATCGATGGTCTATTTGCCCTACAAGGACTTTAATAGAGGCGGCGGCAAAGCACCGTTAACACACAGGCATTTGCTCGTAAATTCAAATTTGTAACACGTCAAAGCCACCAACTGATGAAATGTGGGTACACAGCAGTGCATTTGCACCAGCAGACAATATTGTAAGCACACGGTGAGGACATGCCCCCTGACACACACAATGTGACCTCAACACACACTTGCACATATATAGTATGTATGCAACCGTAATAGTTGCTGTAGTGTAGTTGCACTACGGTGTAGCGGTCATCTAAGTAATGTCGATCGGCTCAACGAATGTCTACTACTAATTAAGCAATGTGCCAGTTGTTTGTCTATGAGCAATTTCACAGTTTTGGAGGCTGTGTAGTGTGGTCCTACATATGTGCATCTGTGTTGCGGTTGGTTGTTTTGTGGTGGTCACGTCTGTTTGCTTTGTCAATTTCGTTTGCATGCTTCTACATGTGAGAATATGCTGTTGTCAATAGGTTTTTGTTGTTGTTAGAGTGTTGTGTAATGGTCGTAGTACCGGTCATTTCGTTGTGTCAACAGATGTCAAATATTTTACATGGTGGTGTAATGTAGCACAGGGGTTGGACATAATAGTTCGGTGGGTTTACAATTTGATCAAATTGGCTGGGATTACTTAAGAGACAGAAAAGGCTATGTGGAACCGTCAGTGATGTCAGGGATCAATTAATAACTTGTGAGCTCATCTTTGACATGGTTAGGTAAGATGATATTCATGAGACCATGAAAAATTCCACTCAGGACCCCTAAGCATGGATCAAAAAGACCGTCATATATCTGCAAAACGGCTATTGAGCCGGCTAATATCTACTCAAGCCAAAAGTATGGGGCATAGATAATTCTAACGTCAGCTGACGAAAGCTGGACAGTGAAGGCGAAAGTGTCTCGATGTTTCCCCCTTAGCTTCCTTGACAAGTTGCATTCTCCAAAATCTTTAGCCTCAGCGTTTGAGTGCCAATTTGATAGTGTGCTGTTGGGACACCTTCATTGCGTCCATGTGAATCTTACTAAGACTTAGTAGTTCCATGGACCTTATGCGTTTCCCTATAGGCCAGAAGGCTTTCGCAACCCCACAAGCGGTGGTTGCTGATCAACGCTTACTGAGCTTGCGCGAGATCCATAGATATAAGACCGAGTACACGAAGACAGGGGAACACCTGGCCGTTCCCAACAAAATGGGATGTGAGTAAGGGTGCTTTTTCTAGCGAGCTCATCGGCTTTTCAGTCTTACGATTCCGCTGTGGCTGTGGTACCCAGACAAGTTTAGTATGGAAGTACATTTATGCCACTGCTAATGAGATCATGCAGTCTTTAACTAGCTTTGAACTCACTGTCACCGAGCTCAAGACCTGTATATCAGCTCTGCTATCGTAGTAAATACACTCCTCCCTAAAAGAAGCCGCACTTCGTTGATATATAGTACATCTGCTGCTACCGCAATAGCTGCCACTTTTGCTTGAAAGACAGTACAGTGGTCTAACAATCTGAAAAAGAATTGGTTGAGAGCTTCCCTTCCGCTTAAGCTTCGATACATCCGTGAAAAAGCTCATTGCAGCCCTTCTCCAGCGACTGCGCCCTACTCACTTATCCCTCGGAGGTAAGTATATGGGCGGAGAAGATGGCGCTGGTAGTGAGATCCGCGCTGTAGTCATCCAAATTATCAAAGATGCAATCGAAATGCGAAATAATTCGGAATATTCCACTAAGGGACCTATAAAGTGTCCGGCTTCCCCTAGTTACTGGTAAAGAATTCGGAAAGAAATATACCCACGAAGGAGCGTTTAAGTCCGAGACTGAGGTTTATTTTGCAAGAAAACCTTAATTGGTATCGAAAAGAAGATCGCTCAAGTTACCGCCTTTGATTGTTCAAAGTTTATAACTTTTTGCAAATCTTCCATCATTATGCGACCTCGTACTAAATTATGATTTTAGCCCACAATTTGCATTATCCTTGATGAAAAGTAATTTTTTAAAGAAGGTTAAACTTTATTATTAACGTGAGTTTATGAGTCCCAATTATCTTGTTTTGCAATTTCATCGAGCGATTCAAACGTAATACATATATGATACAGCTAATCACGAAAGTATGCAATAATTGTTAAAATTGCCTGTAGAGAAATGAATATCATTTGAAACAGATTTCATAGTCATTAAAATGTCATTGAGTGACTACATCTTACAAAATATTATATTCCTATATCCTTCAATATCTTATAAAATACCAATTTCCAAGTCGATTCTGCGTTTATTTCTCTTTTTATTTTCTCATACGGTCCCAGTTACGAAAATAATGCCTTCATTTAGAGTTACGAAACAGCCACCTCTGACAATCTTATTGTTGATGTACCCGAGTCTTTTATTGGTTCACATCTTATGCACTTAAACTCATAATAAAACATTTTTGTGAATATAGGTTTAGAACTTTGATACTTTTAGCAAAGCCACACGCCTTATCATAAGACCTTATTATATTACATATGTATAATATTTGCATTACTTGAGAATTGTTTTCTGTTTCATCTAATCAAAACAACAAATTAACTAGCAAAATGGTGAGTATTTTTATATATTATTTTTGATATTTTTTGAAAAATTGTTAAAAGTTGTTTTTACAATTTTTGTAAAATTGTTTTAATTTTTAACTTTTTCACTTCTTATCTTTAATTTTTTTATTTTAACTTTTTTATTTTATTATCTTTACTTTTATTTTTTCTCCCATGCTTTTATGTTTAATTTTTTATTTTTGAATTGAATATCTATTTCGAGTAATTAAAATAATTAAATAAGAAAAGGTTAAAATCTTTATGTTTAACATTTTTTTTAATTTTTTGAAATTTGTTTAAAAGTTCGTTTACCATTTTTTTCATATTTTTTTTTAATATTTCTTTTCTTATTTTTTCAAATTTTTATTTTGAATTTTTTAGTAGTTTTAATTTTTTTCTGTTTTTTATATTTGAAATATATTTATTTTTACCCATTTAATTTCTTTATTTTAACTTTCTTATTTTATTATCTTTATTTTTTTTATGTTTTTATGTTTAATTTTTTATTTTTGAATTGAATATCTGTTTTCGAGTAATTAAAATAATTAAATAAGAAAAGGTGAAAGGTGACATTTTTTTTAATTTTTTGAAATTTGTTTAAAAGCTCATTTACAAATTTTTTAATAAATATTTTTTTGTAAATATTTCCTCTTTTACTTTTTTTCAAATTTTTATTTTGAGTTTTTTGGTATTTTTAATTTTTTTTCTGTTGTTTTTTTATATTTGAAATATATTTATTTTTACCCATTTAATTTTTTATTTTTTTATTTTTAATTTCTTTTCTATTTTTTTGTAAATTATATATACTTATTTTTTTTGCTGTGTATAAAAATATTTTTATATTTTTTGAAATTTAGTTAAAAGTTTATTTTTAATTTTTCATATCATTCTAATTTTATGTTGTATGTTATTTTTTATTTATCATTTTTGTTTTTAATTTTTTTTCTATTTACACTACATAAAATTTATTTTTTCCATTTTATTTTTATTTTTTATTTATTACATTTTTTTAGAACTTTGTTGATGGCTATTGTTCAATGAACTCATTCTTCTTTTGAGAATTGATATACATACATATGTTACGATTAATTAAAGTAAATAAATAAATTAAGAAAAAGGTTAAGATTTTTATATTTAAAAATTTTGATATTATTTGAACTTTAATGAAATTTTTTTATTATTTTTTTAATATTACTTAAAATATTTTTTCTGTTATTATTTTTAACATTTATTAAATTTCAAATTTTAGTAATTTTTTATTTTGTTTTAAAATTTTTTTTTTAATTGTTAATTATTTTTAAGAAATTTTTTTAATTTTATTTTTTTTTTATAAATATTTCGATGATAATAACCCGATAAAAACCAAAAAATGTCAATGTTCGTATGACAACTTTTGCAACCAACTGTAGTATCTTGCACTATAACAATATTGCCTACCTGAAATTATTTGATATGCACACCCCACGCACTATTTCTGCAAGCAACGGTGGCATAAAAGTGAAAATCAGTACATATGCATCTGTGTGTGTGTGTATGTAATAAACATTACTGTTATTGTTATTTTCATTGCATTTCATGATTTTGCAGCAGTGTCATTACAATGCCGACTGTAACTGTGGTTGGCCCCCTAAGCGATGGTAATATGTAGCGTGCCAAAGCAAATGTTGGACATCCACAAGGTGTTCTCATTCTAATTCCTTTGCAGTATCGCTTAAGGTCTGTGGTTGCAGGCAAACTTTGGAAGGAGTTAAAGGTAACCAATAATGACTGCTTCCTTGTTAGATTGATATATGGGCGAGTACTGACAGCGTGCTAATGCCCACAAGACTAATGCACGTGAAGGAAGTCGTAATGAATTCAATAATAATGATGAGAAAGCGAGCATATTGCATTTGCGACGTTGACACAATTTCCGTTGCTATTTTTTCTTATTAAAAATCAATAACGGCGTATTAACTTGGTGGCATGTATTTGAACTATGACGGATATAATGTGAACTTATTGATTTCACTTGTCACATTTTATTGATGGAGAAATAAGATTTATTTAAATATGTATTACAAATTGAAAAGACTGAAATTAAGTTTATTGAGTATTAACTAATTTTTTGTTTCAAGGCAGTTAACCTTTTGCGACGAAAGTGTTTGCTAAATTTCTATTTTTGCCAATATGGTAATATTTTATTTATTTTATCAAATTATTTGTATGAAAAATATTTTTTTTTATAATTTTTTTTTTAAATAGTGCATCAAAAAACTTTTTTAAATATTTCTTAGATTAATTGTAGTTGCAAAAATTAATCTGTCTTGAAAGTTTTAAACGGATGGCAACTCTCCTAAAATTATTTTCAAGCCATATTGTGATCTTAAATGATTTTATGATTTATTACAATGTATTAATGTACAATGTATTAAAAAACTAAAAAATTGGTTTCAACCTTTAATTGTGTGAATATAGGTTTGGATCTTTGATACTTATAGCAAAGACACACTCCTTGTCATTGGATTCTCCTATATTACAAATAAATAGATAACATAAGTTGTAACTGGTTGCAAAAATTAATCTACATTACTATTGAAAGTTTTAAACAGATGGCAACCCTTCGCAAAATATTTGTTCGAGTTTGATAACAATATTTTGGTGCTTCATTATCAAATATTTATTATTTACTAAATCTGTATATTAAAAAAAAAAAATTTAATAAAAAAAAAAATTGGTGGCAACCTTTATTTTTTCAATAAGTGGATTGGAAAAAATGTTTATATTGTTTAGTTTTGCTTTGCTTGTAAACATTATTTTATTTTAACGAAAATATTTAATTGAAAATTTTTAAACACGTGGCAACACACTTCATATTTTTTTCTTTTTCTAATGCTAATTGTTTTATATCCATGTTATGGTTCCGTTTTATCAAATATTTAGTTTTTCCTAAATCTGAACATTTTTATTAATATAAAAAATTAAAGTGTGGCAACCTCTGTTTCAATAGTTTGATTGAAAACATTTTTAATATTATTTTAGTTGTTCAGCAAAATCATTGAATTGCAATTTTTAAGTAGGTGGCAACCCTCCAAAAATATTTTCAACTCCAACTAAATAAGTGGCAAAACCCCTCAAAAATTATCAACTACAGGCGTTTTCCCACCTTCATGGTTTTATATCCATGTTATGTTATTCCGTTTCATCAAATATTTATTTCCTAAATCAGTACCTTTTTAATAAATTTTATTTTATTAAATTGAAAAAAAAATAAAAAAATCTACTGTGGCCACCTCTTTTTTATACACTCGCAACAATGTTGCTTAGGAGAGTATTATAGTTTTGTTCACATAACGGTTGTTTGTAAGTCCTAAAACTAAAAGAGTCAGATATAGGTTATATATACCAAAGTGATCAGGGCGACGAGTAGAGTCGAAATCCGTCTGTCCGTCTGTCTCCGTCCGTCCGTCTGTCCGTCCGTCCGTGCAAGCTGTAACTTGAGTAAAAATTGAGATATCATGATGAAACTTGGTACACGTATTCCTTGGCTCCATAAGAAGGTTAAGTTCGAAGATGGGCAAAATCGGCCCACTGCCACGCCCACAAAATGGCGGAAACCGAAAACCTATAAAGTGTCATAACTAAGCCATAAATAAAGATATTAAAGTCAAATTTGGCACAAAGGATCGCATTAGGGAGGGACATATTTGGAAGTAATTTTTTTGGAAAAGTGGGCGTGGCCCCGCCCCCTACTAAGTTTTTTGTACATATCTCGGAAACTATTATAGCTATGTCAACCAAACTCTACAGAGTCGTTTTCTTCAGGTATTTCCATATACAGTTCAAAAATGGAAGAAATCGGATAATAACCACGCCCACCTCCCATACAAAGGTTATGTTCAAAATCACTAAAAGTGCGTTAACCGACTAACAAAAAACGTCAGAAACACTAAATTTTACGGAAGAAGTGGCAGAAGGAAGCTGCACCCAGGCTTTTTTTAAAAATTGAAAACGGGCGTGGCGCCGCCCACTTATGGACCAAAAACCATATCTCAGGAGCTACTAGACCGATTTCAATGATTTTCGGTATATAATATTTTCTTAACACCCTGATGACATGTACGAAATATGGCTGAAATCGGTTCACAACCACGCCTTCTTCCAATATAAAGCTATTTTGAATTCCATCTGATGCCTTCTTTGTATAATACGAGTATAAACATTAGGAACCAATAATGATAGCGGAATAAAACTTTACAAAAATACGGTATTTGAAAAATATGTAAATGACGGATAATGAAATCTCGATTATCACTTTATCATGCGAGAGTATAAAATGTTCGGTGACACCCGAACTTAGCCCTTCCTTACTTGTTTTAAGTTGTGTTTTTAATATTCTTTAGTTTGACGATTGTAATAAAAATTTTAAGCAGGTGGCAACCATCCACAAAAATTTTAAATTTTTTTCTGCAGGCTTTCTTTTAGCTCCAATAATCAATGTATAGTGTTTCTTTATCATTTCTGTTATTTTACTTAAAAATTTCAAGGAATATAGTTTCCCCACTTGTTGACTTCCTTCAAACTTAGTTGAACCACTTTCAAGCCTTACAGCTAGTATTAACTATTATTTAGCCAGAAAGGGAAATAAAAATGTTTGGCAACATTCGAAGTACCCATTTCGTCCACTAATGATGACTTCATTTAGCTGCTTTAAAACGTGCTTCTTATTCATACTCTCTACCACCATTACATTACACCACTAGCCACAAGCCGAAAATTGTCACGCCCTTTCAACCAAACATCATCCACACAACGAGCCATCAACGTCTGACATCAGCATCATTAGCAGTCTAAAGTAGTGCCACATGACAGCAGGTGAAAAGTAGTGAAAACAAATTTATTGACCATACGTACAAATACATATACACACACAGTTATGTTGCAGCGCCGCCAGCGCTATGACGCAACCACAAGACACCGTAGACCAGCACGCTTCCACTCAAGGTAATAAAGTTCCAGCGCTGGCAGCTGCTCTACCTTTGCCTCATTCTTCATATGTGTTATTGGTGTGTGTGTCAGCCTGTTAGCCAATTAGATTGTGGCGGAAATTGCGATGCGAGGCAGCTTTTATTGCATTCTCTTTCAATTTCTGCGGCATATTTCTTCTTTCTTGCCGCCAGATAATCAGTTTAGTTTGTGGAGTTAACAAGATAGAGCTTATTTATTTTCATTGGCATAACTTTGAGCGCATTTACTTTGGCATGAAAATTAAATTGTGTGCCTCATGCATAGGTGGAGGTGTTAGATTATGAAGCTTCTCTGAATCTTTAGAATGTTATCATCTAATATAAGGCATTCACCAAGGCCTCTTTAAATTGTTTATACTACGCTTAACTACAAGAATGTTATTGCCTCGAGCGCAGGCTTCGGTCGTGATGAATCTCACACTACCATTCTCGGATAGATATAGTCTGCTTTTAGTACACACTTGACCCCTGCAAAGTAGGCCAGAATTCGACGTAGCTCACACCTTATGAATGCCTGAAACAGTTATATTCTCCTTTCCGACCGATACTACAGTCTTCGATATATTTGAAACAAGTTTGTCGGGCGAAGTCCTTTTTTTCGAATGTTCCTTGGTCCCGCTTCGTCAAAGATCTCTTAAGAGCATAGAAACTCCTTCGATTTGCTCATAAATTATACCAGATCACACCTTACGGTTAGATTCACCTTTCCAACCGATATTACAGCCTTCAACTTCTTTGGAGTAAGTTTGTCGGGCGAAGTCCTCTGTTTCGATTGTTCCTTGGTCCACGCTTCGTCAAAGATCTCGTAAGACCATACTTAGAGACTCCTTCGGTTTGCGCTTAAAAGACACCTGAAACCTTTCACCTTTCCAGCCGATAATACAGTCTTCGATTTCTTTGGAGCAAGTTTGTTGGGCAAAGTCCTCTGGTTCGATTGTACTTTTGTCCACGTTTCATCGAAGATCTCGTGAGAGCAAGCACCTTCGATTTGTGCTTAAAGAACACCAGGTCACAACTTATGAGTCCCTGAAATGCTTCACATTTCTGATCGATAGTACAGTTTTCGATTTCTTTGGAGCAAGTTTGTCGGGCGAAGCCCTCCGTTTTGATTGTTTTTTGGTCCACGATTTGTTAAAGTTCTCATCAGAACATAGATTTGCGCTTAAAAAAGAACAGATCACACCTTACGAATGCCTGAAACAGTTATATTCTCCATTCCGACCGATACTACTGTCTTCGATTTTTTTGGAACAAGTTTGTCGGGCGAAGTCCTCTGCTTAGATTGTTCCTTGCTCCACGCTTCATCAACGATCTCATATGAAACTCCTTCGTTTTGCGCTTAAAGAACAACAGATCACATTTTATGAAACCCTAAAATCCCCGATTCGTTTCATGAAGTCCACAGTTACGAATGCGCCTTGATCTCTGATTTGTACAAATGGATCCATGTTTCGTCGAGTGTAACGAAGCTTCTTAAAATTTGCCAAACACAGCTGCAAAGTGGTCCTGCGGTCGCGCTTGTTGTCCGGAATAAGCTTATGTGGCAACTTTAGCGCCACGAGTTTTTTCATGCCAGCATTTCTAGCAAGGTACCTAGTTGTGAATGTTGTTGTAACGGCAAAAGGCGTTCCGTAAATATCTTTGAGGATAGCTGCCGAATTAAATTGCCTTTGTCGGTCGCAGGAACGGCAGAATGCGTAGTCTTTTTAGATTCCAACTGTCTGGGCTAGCAGGCAGTCTTCCAACGAGATTATGGACGTTTGTCACATTACTTTTTTTGGTAGCTTTTTTTTGATGGAATCTGGTGGTGGCTCACTAAAAATCGATGAAACTGTTTAGACTGAGTTTCGAAGGCAAGCAGGGACATAGAATATTCACCGTTTACAACAGCAAAGTGTTCCCTGATTTTATTTCTCGATTTATCTTTCAAAAACAATCCAAGCACCGAAGATTATTGCTTTCCAATTTTCTTATAATAAATCCCTTTGATGTATCCGGCTCCCATACGTGGTCAAACAAAAATGTGGACCCAATTCGCCTGAACTTTCGACAATAGCCGTCTACGAGAGTTCGCTAATGACAATTATGTTGTTGTAGCCAGAGAATTCTGCCGAGTGGACAATCCTTGACCGAATAAAAACCGGGTCCGTTTCGGTTATCGTGAAAATTATAGATAATGGCGCTCTCTGGCGGTGAGGCGCAGTACTGTCGCAACGTCCTCGTAAAGCTCTATCTTAATTTCATTTCGACGCCGAAATACATATTTTTCACACATAACTGCAACATGAGAATCATATCTAAATACATTCAACGAGCTGAGCCAAACCGAATACACATGTAAAATAAGTTTTCATTGGCAAATTGAATTTCTATTGCTGTTTCCTTTTCCATAAGCATCGCTGGTTGACAATTTGCCCATCAAATTAGCAAAATTAAATTACAAATGCAAAATGGCCACGAAATACATAACATTTTGTAGGCCAAGCACGTGCGCTACACTGCTTCCAAAAGGCTTAAGGCCAAACGTTGGCAAAAATGCTAAAATTCAAGAGATGAAAAGAAAGAATTTGGTGCGGGATAAACAAAATTTTATTTGCCGTTATGTAAGCTGAAGTCACAATTATCACAGCGACATACAAGTGAGCACTTTAATGAAATTAGCATAAATATAAGCTGACAATAGTCATTAGAATGTATGAAGTTGTAGTATTTGAAGTACGCGTTGCGTATACGCCCCCACCCACGCAACCACAGCGCACCGCCTCAGCGCGCAAGCAATTAGCAACAATAATTAAATCAATTTTATTATTTGCAATTAAATTTCGCTCAATCAAAGTCGAATTGAAAGTGCGCAATGTTTACAATCAACCAAACACACACACACACGCACAGAGAGAGATAATATTTACTGCAAATAAACGTAACACCATTCCGTATTGATTAATTGAAATCCAGCGATTTGGCATTTCGTATGCTGATAACGTCAAATTGTCGTGATTGAAAGCATTGATTTGGCGCTTCGCTTATCTGACTGACTGAATGACTGATTTCCGGACAGCGCAACTCTACCAGCGCAGCGCTAACTTTCAGCCAGCAACCCCCAGTTAGCTGGCTGCCTGGCGTTGCGTGCGTAGCGGCGAAACACGAAATTGAATTAATTTGTTTGCAGTCAGTCAGACATAACAAAATGATAGCGAAAAAATTGCAAAAACAATAGGAAGGAAAAACAGCGGCAATAGCAATGGCGCGCGCAATAATATTCGAGTTTGCGGCAGGCAAATCGCCACGCACGGCCGGATGGCAGCATGCCAACGATTGTGCCGTAAAATTGGCTGTAATCGGTGGTAGTGATTGCACAAACCAGCGCAGGTTAGAGAAAGTATTGTAAGGCGCCTACGCCTTAAAGTATGCCTCATTTAGCATAAAAGTAGTAGAATAGCATAGCAACTGTTTGCTAATTTTACTTGAAGTGACTGGTAGCAATCAGCTGCATATTTGCTTGCGTCATGTTTCAATGTTTTTAATTAAATTTCACTTTTTTCTAAATAAATTAGCAGTGACACTCATACTGTGCTCATAGCTAGACTTTATATTGCGTTAAATCCCTTAAGCGCCAGTCGTTAGTAATTTGCTTTGAATTTAATCAGTTTGGCTCAATAGCGTTGTGATCTATTTTTCTTACCGCTGGGAGTAGCTGCGACTTAATGACACTTTGATGACTGCGCTGCGCCGCAAGGTTGATTTTAATTAGTATCTACGGCTATTGGATACAGGTAAAATGATTGCTGAGAAAATTATATAGGATTGCGCACTTTGAAAATTAGTGCGGAATTTTTAATATAAAATTAAATTAAAAAGTAATTATTTTTTTATAATAAAAAAATTTACATTTTCCGATCAAATTTTCTACATATTTACCAAGAAAAAATATATGATATCTTGTCAAATAAAAAAAGTTTGTATGGCAGCTATATGTTATAGTAATTCGATCTCAACAATATAATCAGAGATTATAGCGCTACATTGGGCAATAATCTATGCCGAATTTTGTGAAGATATCTTGTGAAATACAAAACTTTTTCATACAAGGACTTGAGTTTTGTCAATCTGTTTGTATTGCAGCTATATGGTAGAGTAGTCCGATCCGAACAATTTCTTCGGAGATTGTATTATTGACTTAGACAATTAGTCTTGCAAAATTTCGTGAAGATATCTCGTCAAATAAAAAAGTTTTTCATACAAGCACTTCATTCCGATCGTTCATTTTATATGGCAACTATCTCCTATAGTAGTCCAATCTAAACAAGTTTTTCAGAGATTATAGCGCTGTCTTAGATAATACTTCAAGCCGAATTTCGTGAGAATATCTTGTCAAATAAAAAAGTTTTATATACAAGGACTTGATTGTGATATTTCAGTTTGTATGGCAACTATCTCCAATAGTAGTTCTATCTAAACAAATTCTTCACAGATTATAGCGCCAGCTCAGATAATACTCTATGCCAAATTTCATGAAGAAATCTACTCAAATGAAAAAGTTTTTCATTCAAGCACTTGAGTTCGATCGTGCATTTTGTATGACAGCTATATATTATAGTGGTCCGATATCGACGGTTCCGATAAATGAATAGCTTCTTGAGGGATGAGTGGAGGTGTGCACAATTTCAGAGCGATAACTCAACGGACGGAGTGACGGGCACAGCTTAATCTACTCAGCTCGTCACACTGATCATTTAAGGTCTCCGACGTTTCCTTCTGGATGTTACAAACTTCGCGGCAAAGTTAATTTATACTGGTTAAGGAACAAAAAACAGGCATAGAAATATTTTCAAATAGAGAAAACAGTTCTGGAAATATTTTCTGAATTTATTTATTGGGTAGTCGAAGAAGTCTATTCGTATTTCTAATCAAACTTCAAATTATTTTTATATATTTATGGTATAATGAGCTTTAATGAACCAAATATGTAGCATTTTGGTCGACCACTTTTTGCCATTTTTCCGCTCGAGACATTATTCCATCAGTTTAAAACTTTTCTGGTTTCTCGGCGAAAACCTGCGACAAGTAATTTTCATAGCGTTCGCTTGAAGCCAACTTTAATCCATTAAGGGAGTTCTGCATTGACCGAAACAAATGGTAGTCCGATGGTGTAAGGTCAGGGCTATATGGTGATGCATGAAAACTTCCCAGCCAAGCTCTCACAGTTTTTGCCGAGTCATCAAGGATGTTTGTGGTCTAGCGTTGTTCTGATAGAAGAGCCCTTTCAGTCTGGCCATTTTTTTGCTTCAATCTCATTAGTTGTTTGCAGTAAAATGTACAATCAATCGTTCGACCAGGCTGGAGCAGCCCATAATGGATGATTCCTTTCCAATCACACCAAACACTCAGCATAACCTTTCGAGGTGTAAGTCCTGGCTATGCGACCTTTTGTTGAGCTTCACCACGCTTGGACTATGATCTTTTTCGCACATTATTGTCTTATTTGATCCACTTTTCACTTTTTCGCTTCAGAAATGGTTCGATTTCATTTCGTTTCAGCAAAGAATCGCAGATGTTAATTCGGTTCATTAAATTTTTCACAGACAATTCATGTGGTACCCAATTAACGAGCTTCTTTTTTTAATCAGCCTTTTTTAAATGGTTTAAAACCATTTGATAATGAATGCTAAGTTCCTTAGCGATGTCATGGCTGCTTATGTGAAAGTCCTGGTCAATCTTTTCCATAATTTCATCGACTTTTTCAACGATAGGTTGACCAGAGCGAGGTGCATCTTTCGCATCGAAATTTCAAGAACGGAAGCGCGTGAGCCATTGTTGTGCTATACGAACTGCTGCAGTCTCCGTAAACTTCACAAATTTCATTGGTGGCTTGCGCGGCATTCTTCCCTTTTTTATACTTAAAGTTCAAAATATACCGAGTTTCTTCATTATTTTCACTCATTTTTGAACAGCTGTAACTTTTTTTCAACTTCCCCGAATCAAATTTTTTGTTAAATTTTGGTTAAATGAAGCTTAAGTCTCATCAATACTATACATATGGTGTGATACAATGTGATATACATCTACAACGACATCTATTGACAAAATACGAAAACACTTTTTCGACTAGCCAATACGTTAAAAAGGCGTGGTTTTAGACCGATTTCGCCCATTTTCAAGCTAAAAGATTAGATTGTCAAGATAATGTTATGCACCAAATTTGGTTGAAATCGCTCGAGGAGTTACTGAGGTTAATCGGGTGTGAAAATTCTACCAAAAGTGGATGGTACGGCGTTCGTTGTTCAATTTTTATACCGATGTGGACCTAGCTTATAATATTTATGCTAAAATTTTATGAGCTGTCATTGATCCTCAGATAGTTATTTTTTAGTTTTCTTAAACCTAACCTTTACATGGAGAGTGGGCGTGGCTATTATGCGATTTCAACCACTTTCCATAGTTCAAGGAATGTTGGTAAGATTCTTGCCATTAAGTCTAGTTGATATTGTTTTGGTAGTTTTTGTGTAATATACACATTGTATTAAATATTTGTGAGAGCGCAGCCATGCCCACTTTTCAAAAATTTCTAACCACAGGTATACCCCCCTCGACTGTCATACTCTGAACTAAATTCTGATCATGTAAGTGTACGAACATACACTGAATTTAATTGCTTATAACAAAATATGTCTTCACTTTATCAAATTTCACGCATACACGCCTCCAAGTATGCAACAATTCAGGGTTAACCAGCGGCATTCCAAACAGCTGCGCCGCCGCCGCCACAAAGTGCTGCTTACAAATGCGATTAAGGACAACAAAAGGGCACAACAATTGCTGCTGCTGCTGCACGTGCAACTATGCGTGAGCAAAAATGTCGATAAATATTACAACAACAACAACACTGCACAACAATGGCAATAACATGCGTTGAAGCATGGGAAAACAACAAGCGCTTTTATCACCGCAAGAAAGTTGAGCAGCATAACAATATGAGCCAACAACAACAACAATAACAGCACACAGTTGACAAAATGCCTTTGGGAGGCTGATGAAAGTTTAAAAGGATCAATGCTTCGCATGGAATTTCAATTTTATCCGGCACGTGTGCGTATGCGAGCGTGTAGTATGCGGCGAGCGGGCTGCACTGAGCGAAAAATGTTACGTGGAAATGTATTTTTTTGGACTGGAGCTTAACGAGGTCATGCTAGAGCCCGTAATTATGTGCGCAGCACTTTCTAACGGTACCATTATTTTTATGAATTTTTTCTAGAGCTTTTATTGCAGCGCTGACATGTCAACTGCTGCAGCACATAAGTCAATATCGACACACTAATACAACAAAGATGCGAAACACAGCACCCTCGGGCAAGGACGCGCTCCCTTTGCAGGCTGTCATTACCGGAAACAAACGGAAACTATTAAAAACTGGGGTCACCAGTGCAGCCAGCGCACGAGGAGTCGCTCATTACAGAGCAAACAATGCCACATCCAGCATTTATATGTGTTCATACATGTATATAAATATGTATATACACATACATATATACTATATATTTCCTTGTATATGGAAGTAGTGTGTGTGCTTGTCAGCCAACTGCAAATTGTCAACATGTCAAGGCTTAAATGAGACAGAAATCAGCGAGCATGAAGCCGTTGTGGCGGCAGCAGCGGCAGGAGACGCATGAGAAATTACGCTTATTGCTTAAAATGTACGCTGCAACCACAATTGTCATATATTAAAATTTTCAACTTATATCTGTGTGTGTGTGTGCCCTTTTAGGTTTTTAATGAGTTAGCAAAAGGATATGCGGTTTTAGATATGGTTTTTATTACACTATAGAAGTCAAATAGCTTTTTATGAGACAATTTTTTAATGGCATGTGGTTTTTATGAATGCCTTAGCCTTGCTTATTGTTGTTATAGTAACTGTTAGTTTTATTACTCAACATATTGATACTAGACTACGGTTTCTGCTTTTTCTAACATAAATTCTGGTATATCCAAGGACACTGGCCGAAAGTTTTGGTCTGTACTCAAGAGTAATTGTGCGTGCTGTTAGGGAAACTTTTTAGTAAATATTTGAGTTTTTCGAATTATGACGTTCTTAGACTAAAACAAAAAAGAATGTAAACTTCGGCAGAACCGTAGCTGTAATACCCCTCACAAATATAAATGCTTCCTTACAAGCACTTTGATCGTACAGTTTGTATGGCAGCTACATGCTATAGTAACACAATCTGGACAATTTTTTGTGAGATTGCGCTCATACCTTAGGCACTAACCTCCATCAAATTTCATCAAGATATCTCATCAAATGAAGAAGTTTTCCATACAAGCACTTTGTTCCGATCGTTCGATTTGTATGGCAGCTATATGCTATAGTGCTCCGATATCAGCGGTCCCAACAAATGAGCAGCTCCTTGATGAGAAAAGAACGGATGCAAAATTTCAGAACGATATCTCTAAAACTGAGCGACTGACGGGTCAATTAAAAAGTCCACGGCCTATCATAGTAAAACAAAATTTTTTTGCAAAATTGTTTTGTTTTTATTCAACATAGTTCCCTTCAAAGGTGAAACACTGATCCAACCTTTCGATACAATTTTTGTAGTACGATTTTTATATTGTTTCAAAATAGGTCTCAGTTTCAGCGATCATCTCTTCATTCGACGAAAATATCTTCTCAGCGAGCGTTCTATTGAGATTTGGAAACGCAAAACAGTCGCTGTAGGCCAGATCTAGAGAATATGGTGGAACCGAAAGTTATGCGAAGCTCAATTCATGGATTTTTGCCATCATTTTCATTGACTTGTCCTGCGGTGCATTGTTTTGGTGTAACAGTTCCTTCTTTTCCTTCAAATACGGCCATTTTTCGGCGATTTCGTCCTTCTGATGATCCAGTAACATTATGTAATAGTCGCTGTTGATAGTCTTTCCTTTTTCGAACTATCCAATAAAGATTATTCTCTGCGCATCCCAAACTACAGACCAAATAAACTTGGCAGCCGATTGTTGCGTTTTTCCACGCTTTGCAGTGAATCCATCGTACACAGTCCACTCTTATGACTTTCGATTGGATTTTGGAGTGAAATAATGGAGCCATATTTCATCCATTGCCACATATCGAAGCAAAAACTCGGGTATATTGCGCTTGAACATATCCATACACTGGCCCGAATCATCAACTCGTCGTTTTTTTTTTATCAAAAGTGAGCTCGCTCGCCACCCACTTTGCACAGAGCTTTTTCATACCCAAATATTCGTTCACAATACATCCAATACGTTCCTTAGACATCTTTCGAGTCTCGAGTTATCTCAAACAACTTCGCTATACGGTCTGTCCAAAATTATTTTGTGGATCTTTTTGTTGTTTTCGTCGATAACAACCTCTTTTGGGCGTCTACTGCGTTTATCGTCTTCGTTGCTCATTTCACCACGTCTAAACCTAGCATACCCCTCCTGGATGGGATTTTCTTGGCAATGTCTGGAAACTAGTCATCAAGCCAAGTTTTTGCCTCAACTGCATTTCTTTTCCTTCAAAAAGCTATATTTTGTCATCATACCAAATTCGTTTTTACCCATTTCTTTCCGAATAATGGTTGCTTCAGTCAAAATGATATAATTCACAAACTAATGATTCGACAGCTGACAAATTTATACATGCGCCAAGTTTAAGGTTAGGTGAGGTTAGGTTAGGTTAATCTGATAGGCCAATAAGCCACGCACAGACCAGTTTTGTCCTTTGCGATACCAGATGGAGTTGAGTTACTAAGTCCAAGAAGTAGTCATTCTTTAGGATGCCTGCGCTTGACGCGAATTTTAACAGACTCTGCCTGAAGGTTAGGGCTAACTGAAAATCATACGGGTTTAATTCTAGTAGCGCCATCTATGTATCAGCACGGAGACATTTCCTTTGACCTGTTATAACTCATATTTGAAAAGCTGGTTTGGTTGGAAAAATCTGGTTTTAAATTCAAAATAGAGAAACATTTGGTACTTATTACAGATGCCCAGAGAGTTATAAAGATTAGAACTAAATTGCTTCTTTCCTTATTTTTCTTCTATTTTGAATCACTACTCAGCATTATTTCCATGCCTGCAAGTTATCTACCAAACCACAACAGTTGATGATAATACATTAATTCAACCCCGGCTCATGTTACATTGTTTTTGTATACTAAAGACTGTATACCGTTTCTGCACTTTCCTTCAACGCGTGTCTTTTTCTGTATTTCTTTCCCCACTTTCGCATTACAAATAACGCAGTGCATTCGAATGAGTATTTTAACCTATTTCTCCCGTGTCATCATGGACATGAATGGTGTGTTTATCTTTACTCCCGCGGCCCTTACCGTCGACGCGTTAAATTTTGTTGCAAATCTCTAATGAGTTTTTTATATGCTAATGCATTATTTGCAACATGTTGCAACAGTGCGAAATGCCATTTGCATGTCATCACCATTTTAATGAGTTACTCGTTATTTTTTTCTTATGCAAGCTGCGTTTGTGTTTGTATTGATGTCGGAGGACATGACTTCAGCGTTACGTAAACAATAAGTCATTCATTTTTTAAGGAAATAGAGTGGAAAAGTGAGGAAGAATTGTGTGAAAAGTTAAAAAAATCATGAAATTAATTTTAGACATTTCTACTTCTTAGTCTGAATTAGAGAAGCTTTAAAGCTCAGCCAAAGCTCGTTTACGAAACTTTTATTACAGAGTGAAAATTTAAAGGAAATATAATAATATTTTAAACAGAAAGTAACTTTGTTCAATGGTTCAATGAAGTTAAAAAGTAATTTTCTGAATTATAAATAAATTTCGAAAACTTTAGATTTTCAAACTTTTAAAGCATGCCAATCAGCAATGCAAAGAATTCGACGAAATAAATTTGGTAATATAAAAATAAAAAGAGTATTAATATTTAAAGCTTCGATTATCAAACTTCGACAGCTTTTCAATTTGGAAAGCTTTTTTTTAAATAAATAAAAGTTATAACATAAAAATAATGTTAATATTTAAAACTTCGATTATCAAACTACGTAAGCTTTTCAATTTCGAAAGCTTTCATTTTTTAAATATTTAAGGCAAGAATTTCAGTTACTAAAAAGTTTCTAAAGAATTAGACAAAATAAAATTGACTACTTGAAACTTGATAACAAATTCAAAAAAGCTTAAAAGTAATTTTCTAAATTTCAAATAAATTTCGAAAACTTAAGTTTTTTAAACTTTTAAGGCATGCCAATCAGCAATGCAAAAAATTGGACAAAATAAATTTCATAACTTAAAAATAAAAATAATAATCGTAACTTCGATTATCGAACTTATTAAGCATTTCAATTTCGAAAGCTTTTTTTAAATAAATAAAAGTTATAATATATAAATAAAAATAATATTAATACTTGAAAATTTGACTATCAAACTTTGAAAGCTTTTCAATTTCGAAAGCTTTCACTTTTTGAATTTTTAAGGCAAGAATTTCAGTTACTAAAAAGTTTCTAAAGAATTAGACAAAATAACATTGATTACTTTGAAACTTGATGACAAATTCAAAAGCCTTTAAACTTCGATTATCAAACTTCATAAGCTTTTCAATTTCGAAAGATCTAATTTTTTAAATATTTATGGCAAGAATTTCAGTTACGAAAATGTTTGTAAAGAAGTCGACAAAATAACATTGATTACTTTGAAAATTGATAACAAAATCAAACTTCGTAAGCTTTTCAACTACGAAAACTCAAATTTTTTTTTAAATTAAATTAAGGCTAGAATTCTATTCACGCTTAAACGTGAAAATATTGAAAAAATTACTAGTAATAATTTGACGACCAAAACTACTTTTTATGCCTGTTATATAAAACATTCCACAAAATTTACTTTTAACATATATTTTGCCATTAGCAGCAACTTCAACATGCTCGCTCTTTCCCAACACTTTCCCAAGTACGTAAGAAGTATGTCATAACAAGCTGATGCGTTTTTTTGCTTTTACACAGCATACATTCTGGCGCCACTGTCCGGCGTGGTCGCGCATATAAAAATATCTCCATTTGTCAGCCAACGCTTTTTTTGCACATAGCGCGGTCACACTTTACGATGCGGCACTTTTAGCTGCTCGTAAGCGCAAACAAAGTGGAAATATGCGCTGAAAACTATGCTAGAAAAGTGTGTTGAACAAGAAAAAAAAGGCGGTGAAGCAACAGTCCTTCAGTGCTATAAAGGATGCGTCAACTTGACTCAAGTGTTTGAAGATGCATTAAGATGTGTAAAACCCTTTCGCTTACTACAATAATGGTCTTTGAGTTTAATGGTAAAATTTTGGGAAAGTTGTGTGGTAAGTGCTGGCACCTATAAGTATGCAAAACATTAAAAAGGCTTGATTTTGGGGCGTTTTATGGGAAAACTTGTTCATAAATGTATGTGGAGTTGTTGCCGAAAACTTAGCTTTTAATTAGAAGCATTTTTACTACATTTTAGTGTGCCGATAAGCTAATTTTTTACATCTGCAGCATACATTTAGGCGCATATGTGTATGTTTATTTATAGAATATTTTTTTTATTTGGCAAGGTATCTTGACGAAATTCTACACAGATCATTACTCAATACAAAGCTTTAAGCTCTGAAGAAATCGTTCAGATCGGATCACTATAGAATATAGCTGTCATACAAACTGACCGATCGAACCGAAGTTTTGATTTGATGAGATATTTTAACGAAATTTCGCATAGACTAAAAGTCAACCCATAGCTACAATCTCCGAAGAAATCGTTTAGATCGGACCACTAAAAGATATAGCTGCCATACAAACTGACCGTTCGTACTCAAATCCTTGTACGGAATACTTTTTTATTTGACATGGTATCTTCATAAAATTTTGCATAGATAATTATTCAATACAAAGCTACAATCTTTGAAGAACTCGTTCAGATCGGGCCACCGTAGCACATAGCTGCTATACAAAATGATCGTTCAAAATCAAGTTCTTGTATGGAAAACATTTTTATTTGACAAGATAACTTGATGAGATTCGGTAAGAATTATTTTTTAAGGCAAAGCTACAATCTCCAGGAAAAGTGTTCAGATCGGACCACTATAGCATATAGCTGCCATATAAACTGACCGATCAAAATCAAGCTTAAGCTCCTCTTATACTCATTAATACTATAAAAAATGGACGTTTGAAGGGTATTATAGCTTCCGTGGAGCCGAAGTTAAATTTTTCTTATATTAAACTTAATCTTTGTCGCTTTGGCGAAAATCAGATATTTTTTCTACCATTTTTTGGCTTTAAATACAAATGGCTTTCACGAATTTTGTGTCAGTCGCTTTCATCAGGCAACCGCTTATAGTTCCATTCAATCCTCAGCCATTTTCGTTTTCCCTCTAGTTTGTTTGTTTATTCTAGACTCTGTTAGTTTTGTGTTTATATGAATTTTTAACTTTTCTTTTTATTTGTCATTATGCATTTCCGCCCCATTCAACAGCGCTTCCGCCAAGCTTTTTGGTCTGGCCAGCTAGATTTTATGATTTTGACGCCATTGTTGGCGTTTTGTATTTTTTATTACTTTGTTTTGTACTTATTTTGCTTTTCTTGTCTTTCCTTCCTACTTTGTAGCCAAACTGGCGCCAATAAAAAGTTTCCGCTTAGTTTTCAATATTTTATGCGCTTAAAGTGGGTTAAAGGGGATTTTCTAAATATTTACCGTTTATTGGAAATTGTAATTTCATGTTTGGGTTGAAGAGTACAAAAATTAATTTTTATTTAGTAATAATAATTATTTAATACAAAAGATAAAAGTTCAAGAAAGTGATGACAGATTTCCAAAAATATTATAGCCTCGAAGTCAAACCACTTTCACAACCCACTCACCTTCATATTCCTTTCGTTTCTTGCGCAAGAAAGACGCCGTCATGTGTAGGCCAGCACGTGCGGCCAACGCTGAGGCGCGACTTCGCACGCTGTTACCGCTTTGCTTTGACAACACCGACGCACGCGAATCCTTACGTCGCTTCGATCTATGCCGACGGCACACACCACCGCCACCACCACCGCTACCACCATTACCCATTGCATTCGACGATGACAGCGTACCCGCCACCGAGGCGGCCGACACCGAGCCCTGCTGCTGCAAACCACCATAAATGGACGCCGAATGCGAGGCGAGCGGTGTAATCGGTGTATGCAAGTTCGATTCATCCGAATCGATGAAACCCAAATTACTATTGGCACTATTGAGATTGATGCCGCCGCTGAAACGATTGCCGCCCACACCACCACCACCAGCACCACCGCCACCACCACTCTGTCCGCTGCCAGCGAAACCACCGAGACCGCCGATGCCAAAGCCGCACACTGTCAAACTGCCGCTACCGCCACTGTGCGCCGCCGAAGCGGCCAAAGACGCTGACGTGGATGCGCCGAAACGGCCCGATAGAGAGGCGGCCAACTGTTCGTCCAAACCATTTGTGGTGTTCTGCGCCAAATTCTCGATGGACTCGAAATCACGCGTCAAAGCTGGTGGCATTGAATGCCGAAACCATGAATCCTGTCGCTGTGTGATGCCTTTGCGCTGGCGGCGACGCTGTGAGACGCCCAAACCGGCATTATTATTGGCTGACGCCGCAGCCGATGCGGCGGAGGTGGTGCTGGCCGCCGTGGCCAATGTGTCTGTGTTGCTGACACTCACATCACCGCCGGCATTAGCGCTGATGGCGGGTAGTAATGAGGATTCCTGACTGCGTAGCTCCAAGGATTGACGACTGAAGCTAACCTCGCGCGACATGTCGAAATGAGGGCCTAGCGGGATTTCAGCAGTACCGATTTCAATTTAAATTAACGGTTGGATTGGCTGTCTTTTTGCAGTTTTAAATAATTTTCGAACTTGGTGCTTCTTTTTAGGGAATATTTCGTACTTCTTTTTGAGAAATATTTTTTCGCTTTCTATCTCACTCACTCTCACTACGCATTGTTACTTCATAAAGGCACTTTTTCTCGATTTTTTACTTATTTTTTATGCTTTAATACTTTTATGGTTTTGTGTTAATATCAGCAAAGCAAGTGAAGGCACATTTTAAGTCAAATATAATGTTTTTTTTTTTGTTTTTGTTTTTTAATCTTTATACTAATATATTTTCTGGCACAAGTTAGGCAATAAAAATCAGCGCGCAATTTTCCTCACATTGTCAGTGTGTTCTCGGCACTTTCCACTTTACTTCATTTGTCGCGTTGTTGTTGGCTCGTAAATCCTACTGCCAAAAAGCATAAAACAGTTTAACATACACACATATATTTTTGGCTAACATTGTACGATTTACGATTTCCTACTACCATTTAAGGTTTCATACATTTATACTTAAGGTTTTATACATATATACCATCGTACATATGTATATCCAAATATATTGGAAGAACGCTGCGCGGGTGTAAGCTTGAAGCTCTGGCAAGGCGTTCTAAAAATATGCAACTTTTGCTACAGTGCAGTACGAAAGTCGAAGCATACTTTTCGGCCTGGCGACTTTTGTTGTGTTATTGTTGTTGCTGCTGCTACGGCTGCTTTATTATGGCTTGTTGTCACTTAATCGACGAAATTTGGACAAACGACAATTTCAACGTTCGATTGAGTGCAGTGACTTGTCAGCTCAAGTTGCGCACACTTTTCGCAGAATCTCAGCGAGCCGTCACACTCTTTATCCCTCTCCGTAATGTTCACTTTGTCGACTTGAGGACAGTTGCTTTAAAAGGAGTATAGTTTTTTGGCTCGCTGCCGAACAGAATAAGCGAAATAAGAGGAAATACGAAGCCGTCTTTATATAATTTGCTGCCCTTTGACCCCATGGCGCGCTCACTCTCATTATATCTTTCGAGTTACATATTTTTATTTACATGTGATACGAATGAACTGAAATGAAATTGCTTTGTGTAGCACTTATAACCTTTTATTCCTTGCTCTACAACAGTTGATTTAACTTTTTCCAATACGTTTATACAAAAGTTCAATCAGTATTGGAAATGAGAATGTATAAATACGTATATGAGTATACTAATATGTAGGTTAGTAGCAATTGTACTTCCAAGTGGCCAATCAATAACTCTGCTACAAATATGTAAGCACGTTTATACTTAAACGATTGTATTGAGTAAGACTTTCGCGTTCCCACATGATTTACTGGCTAACGCAAATGAAAAACTATCCATAACTATTATCCGAAATTGTCCGTGTACATAAAATTTAGCACTTATCTATCATACAAACGAAATAATGCTAGGCAAATAAAAAACAAATAAAAACGTATTATCCGGTATTATCCGTGAAACAAAAACTGATTTTAGCGCGTAAACAAATGAAAAAATTCCAGTTAGATATTATTTAGTGTTATTCGACAGTGGAAACAAATGAAAAAACTGCAATTATATATTATCCGGAATCATCCACGTAAATATATTATATTATTTATCTATGCCATTTGAAAAGTAACATTACTAATTTCAATAAATATTTAAAAACTTATTATCCTGCTTTATCCGTACATTAGAATGCGAGTGACACTACAAAAAAAATTAAAAAATTTCACTTCGATATTTTTTAACGTTATCCGACAGTGAAAACAAATGAATAAATTTCAATTACATATTATCCAACATTATGCGAGTGCATACAAATTTTTGATTCGTCACTCCCAAATTCGAAATAATATCAATAATTTGAATATATGATGGAAAACTTATTATCCGATGTTATCCGTGCATCAAGAAACGTTGGTATCGTGCAAGGGAATATAAAAATAGTTATTCGCATGATTATAATATATCATTTGTATATTCCATATACATACATACATATGTATGTTTGTATAAAGCCAATTTAAAGTTTGAAAAAATAAAAATTTTTAACATTTTGCCAAGGTTATAAAAAAATTGTCTTTTAGTACTATCCGAAATTATTCGCGATAATACAATGGACAATTTTTCTATCATATATGACAAATAATAATACTAAATTTCAAATATGTATTATCCGCTGTTATCCGAACATAAAAATATGTTCCGAGTTTTTCTAAAATAAATACGAGTGTGGTCTTAGTAACAGCCACTGTTATGTATGTATGTAAATTTACTTCATAACTTACAATTTCTGAATATTCCTCTTACAATTTGAGTTCAATTTACTAATTGTTTCTTATTAAAATATTACAGAAAAATTCTATTTGGGATATTCGGATAAAAGCAATAAACACTTTTCCATTAGTTTCGAAATCTCTACTTTTTTGTAACTAGTTTTTAAAATATTACAAAAAGAATTGTATCCGAGTTATTCGGATAAACAGAAAAAACACTTTTTGCATGAAACCAGATCTTAAATTTAAAATTTTTCCTTTTTTCAAATTATATTAAAAAACTACAGAAAGAATTATATCCGAGTTATTTGGACAATCCGGATAAACATTTTTTCCAATAATTTAAAACATCTACCTCTAACAACTCGGGGATAGAAATATTAACTAATTTTTTTTCGAATTCTCTTCGGATAAACGTTTTACTAATTTATATGGCACATTTTTATTAAATATAAATCGTTTGCTAACAAAAAATTTCCTATCCTAGCTTTGATTTTAGAAACCCAAATTCATAATTATATATTCAAATTTTTAGCTTCTTGAAATCATTAAAAAAATGCAGAACAAATTTATCCGAGTTTTCCGGATAAGCGGGATAAAAGCTTTTTCCATCAATATTTAAGTCCCTATACTTTTGAGATAGAAATATCAACCAAAAGTTATTATAATATCCTTCGGATAAACATTTCACTAATTTCATTGCCACAATTTTTAAAAATATGAATCCTATAGCAAAATTAAAAATAATTTTTAGTATATGCCGTCTTATTATACCGCCTTTTGTATAGTGTTCGTATTTACATAAGTGACAACAGGAAGCAACAAATAGTGGTCATAAATCTTGCACCATCAATAAATTTCGTATCCTTTACGCAAGCAATGCAATGCTGACAACACGAATTATTAATTTAGTATTTAACTTTATTTTATGGCGCGGTAGTCGACTAACCTTGAACTGCATTGAACAAAAAGCGTAAATAACGAGTGAGAGTAAGATTTTTCTCAAGTTCTTTGGCTTTCTATTAACCAGCGCCATACCTAGGCAAATCAAAAATAGAACATCAAGGCGTGTATTATGTATACATACATATGTATAGTATATGTATATATGTACATGTATTTCTGTAACAGTTAGACGAGTATTGAAGTACTTCGTAAAATGTTTAAAAAGTTTATTCATTTGAAGTGCACATAAAATTCACGCTGAGCGTTCGAAATTATGAGAATTCAAACAGCTGACAATTGAGAGGTCATGAAAGGGAATTTCAGCTGGGGCATATAGCGGAACTAAACATGTGTCACATATATTTGAACACGTTGCTATTTGCATATGTGAGGGCATGTATATATAGTACCGTTAGTGCCGCAACGTTGAGTGAGTGCGCCAGCGTACGTGAAACTTTTGCCCCCAACTAGCGCGGCACACAAAAAGGACTCACGTAGTAAGCATAGTAAAAAGTCGTTGAAAGGAAATTGAAATGAATTTTAATTAATTTGTCGTCGTCGTCGTCGTCGCTGTATGCGCAAAAGCAACGAAGTGAATAGAGCAAAGCGAGTGAAAAGCATAAAGCTCAACTTGAACCTCAGCAGTTAGTCATAGTGCATACTTTTAGGCGGCAGAGCTGGTATTCAGCAGAGATAGTGGTATGAGGCGGTTTAGGTTGAAGGGGCGCTGCTTTAAAGGGATTTTACAACAACGAAAAAACGGCGAATGCTCGGCAATTAACACGTTTAGCGGAGTGTTAAATCGACGCGTAGATAAATTACGCAATGTGAAAGGTCAACGCGCACAAAGCAGCTACTCGAAGGTGAGGCAAGGTTGTGGCCTAATGGTGATTTAACTCAAGCGTGTAATGTGTAATTTTTAGCTGCAAAGTATTTGCAAAATATTCGAACGCGAGCAAGTAACACTCATGCTTACAGGCTTTTCTGGTCAGCTTGTTGAACCACAATTAACCTTTTTCATAAATATGCAAATTTTTTTCATTTTACCCATATATTGTATCACCACCAAGTACCCAATTTGCATTAAAATGCGTGTTTCGCTATGCTACCGCAAATTTAAGAATTTTTTAACATACATTTAGGCGCACATGCTTGTATGGGCATGTTAGCCATCAGCGGTAAATGAACTGCTATTATTCGCCACTGAAGTGCTATTTTAAAATTTATCATTTACCGCAGTGCAGTTAATTAATGCATCACCCCCTACGGCACCACTTTGAAGTTGTACAAATGAATTCCACACGAAAACGCCAAAGCTGTATGGGGCTAGGGCGACAGCCGCCAAGTATGCAAAGTATTTTGAAAGCGTCATCTAAGTATGTATGGAATTAAGAACGCAGTACAAACTGTTGCAGTTCATTCAAATATACAAAAGCAGTAGGCCTAACTACTGGAAGAGGAAAGCAATGTTCGCATGATTTCATGGAAAGAACGTGCTCTCTTGATAAGTGAAATGTTGGCGTTAAGAAATGGAATGTAGAACTTTTTGTGGACAAATGGATAGGTAAGTGATTGGAAATAATATTTACATTGCAAAAGTTTCATAGAAAAAATTACTGAAATATTCCAAAAGCTAGACTTTTCAAATAATAGGCACTATCAGTTTATCCGCGTTCATTGGATAAAAATTTGGTAAAAACACAAAAAAACAGTTTATCCGAATTGACTGGATAAATAAGATTGTAGATTTTGTAAAATTTTTCATTTTAGTCAGATTTTTATCATTGGATGAAAAGTTTGGTGGATTCTTTCAACAACTCAAAAGCAGTTTATCCGAGTTGATTGGATAAAAAAACTTTAGATTTTGTTAAGTTTTTCACTTTTGTCAGCACTGGATAACCCTCATAACAAATTTCACATGTGGTTTTGAAAGTAAGCTTATAAAGACTATACTGGATAATCCGGATAATAAATTTTCAAATTATATTTTGCAAGTACGCTTAGAAAAAAGGTTTAATGTAGACTGCAATGCGTTTAATAACACTCGGATAATATGAATTGCATAAAATAGTAAACCTTAATAGATTTTTATATAAATAAAATTCAATAACACGCAAGTTAAGCTGGGAAAATGCGTTTAACAAAAATTTTGTTAACTACAACAGTTCAGATAAGACTGAGCACTTTAAATGCTAAAAATACGATATGGACAACAGTGGATAAGCACGGATAAATAGATCTCCAAATTAAACTGGAAGAATGCTTTTAAACAAAAATTTATTGAATTGCAACATTTCGGATAAGACTTCTGAGTACTTTTATTGTTAAAAGTGCAATATAAATAACATTTGATAGGCATCGATAAATATAGAACAGGTTTAAAACTAGTGTTTTAAAATTATAAGCCACTTAAGTGGCTCACAGCTTTTTTAAAGAAAAAAAATTTTATTCAAACAGTTCGGATAAGGCTTTTGAATTCTTTGAATGATAAAAATGCGTTAGAAAAAACATTGGGTAATCGAGTAGGACACAATTATTTTGAAGAAAATAAATTAAACTTAACTAACATTAAAATTTAGTTTAGATAATGAATTTAAACAAAAAAATTTAATTCTAATAGTTCGGATAAGACTTTTGACTACCTTGGCTGCTAAAAATGCGATAGAAATAACATCGGGTAAGCATGGATAACACGGATGAATACATATGCGATATTAATGTAGGTCATAATTATTTTAAAGAAAATAAGTTAAACTTTAATAACATTCAAAACAAGCTTAGTAATGCATTTAAACAAAAAAATTTGAATTCTGACAGTTCGGATAAGACTTTTTGACTGCTTAGACTGCTAAAAATGCGTTATAAATAACATCGGGTAAGCGCGGATAACACGGATAAATACATATGAGCTTTAAAAAGTACTTTAAAACTATTAACCATGTATAAAGTTCAAAATTTTTTTGAAAGAAAAAGAAAAAAATTAATTAAACTTTTGTAAAAAAAAATATTATTTGATAAGGTAAAGTTTAGAATAAACACCTAGGGTCTTTTTGTGTACTTACAAGTCTGTAAGGTTTATTGGAAATAGCAGAAATTTCCGTACCCAAACAAGTCTCATAAAGCTGAGCAAAAACAATAATTCGAATGATTAAACTATTATGGCGGATAAAACGGATAATATATATTTCTACCTATAAGGTCTCTACAATATTTACTGATATTATCACTTCGAAAAAACCACTCAAAAATATATATCCTGTAGTTTTGGTAACAATTTTGAGTACTTCAGCTCCCTGTGATTTTTAAAACAGTTTAAAGCAGCGGCGCTTAAATGTATGCTATAATTCTCTTACAGCCTTACACAACTCCACAACGTACATAAATCATACAGCCAATCACCTGAAGCCAACGGGCGCAGTAGAGCTGGTGAAATACTGAATTTGGTAGTCTGTGTGAACACTTACAACAACAATTGCCACAGAAAGCAGCAGCTACAACAATAACATTCTTATAACGGCATATTTAATATTTTTGTGGAGTTGGAAAAAAAGAGGCAACGATTTGTACAAATTCGCACACAACGCAAAATTGTTATGCGCTTCAGAAGAATTCATAAACAAAATCTCGCCGCACCACAAAAATCCGAGCAATAAAATGTAATGTATACGACACGTAAGCCAATGTTGCAGCGTGGAAGGCGGGCATAAATATGGCACGGAGCGCAGCTGAGGTGCTAAATTTAAAACAAAGCGGAGGCAAACAATTTTAAAGCACGCGATCGGCGTATAACACTAAAAAATGGAGAAAATATTTTTAATTTCTTTTTTTTTAAGCACAAAACATTCATTTAACGGAAATAACACTTTATTTTAATTATATGTGTGGCCAGCTAGTGTAATTTAATATGAATTTAACACGCGCAATTATTACATTTTTATATAAAAAACTTCCACTACAGTTACAACAAATTTTCACATAAAATCTCCGAAAGTATGCGTTGACAGCGACCGTTACATGATTTTTGAAAAGTGTTTGATTTTTGGCGCCATTCTCACACAGTCGTCTGCACCGCACGAAAGCCGAAAAGTAACTGTTACGCGCCTGAAAGCAGACTAGCAACGGCAGCGAGCACAACGACCGGTGCCAGCGGATTTGAAGCGAACCAAAAGCCAAACAAACCGCCGAACAAGCAAGCAACAGCTAGTGGTACTTGAACGCAGCAAGGAATCACACCGATTGCAGACGACAACGAACCAGGCAAGCAACCGACGTTCGAGCCTGCGAAGTTCGAACGGATTTGCCAAACGCAAAGCGTGGCTAACGGTACGCGCGGAGCGGTGGCGCGCAGTATTTGCTACTTTTTTGTATTGATATTATTTTTATTAATATGACTTTTTTTTTTTGATTTTTTTGTGGAGAGCATGGCGTTGACTTTCGGCTGATGAGTTGTCACCGAAAAGGCAAAAGCGCTTTTATGTTTTTCCTGTGCATTGGCAATATTTACGCTTATTAAAATGCGTACGGCAGAGCAAGCTTGAAGCAACTCATGCTTGCTATGAGAGACGCTACGCGCGTGGCATGAAATATGATTAGCAATTCATGGCTGGAATAGTATGTGCTGTTGTGTGCTTAATAGAGATATAAATAATCAACTCTTATTGGTGGCATTTTAATTCGGACTGTCATTTGTGATACTCTTAGTGCAAATATATAAAAAAAAAAACAATATAACAAAATATACATATATGTATAAAAAAAGATAAATAAAAAAATTTAAAAAAAACATAAAATTAAAATTTAAAATGGAATAAAATTAAAAAATAAATTTATTAAATTATAAAATATAATAACTAAAAAAATAATTCGAATAGATAAAATAAAATTACAAAAAATATTTAAACAAAATATATAAAAAAAAACCATACAAAAAAACTAAAAATAAATAAAAAAAATAAATAAAAATATATATAAAAAATTAAATAAAATAAAATTTAAAAATTTAATAAAACAAAAAAATTATTTAAAAAAAAACAATTATATAAAGATAATATACACACATTAAAAAAATCTAAAACTTATATCTATGTATAAAAAAATAATAAAATAAATTTAAAAAATGTATAAAAATAAAAAAAACCTATGTATATATAAAAATAAAAAACTAAACTTTACTACTGAAATAAAAAATTATACATACATGCATATAGTAAAAAAATAATAATAAAATTTTAAAAAAATTTGAAATAAAAAATATATAAAAAAACTATACAAAGAAATAAAAATTATATAAAAATAAAATTTAAAAACGGAATAAAACTGAAAAAAATTAATAAAATTAAAAAAAATATACATATGTATGTATATACATGTATGTATACATATGTACATATATGTATACATACATTCAAAAAAAATAAAAAAAAATTATTTATTTTAAAAATTACAATCAATAAAAATAATATGAAAATAATATTAAAAAATATACACATTAAAAAAAAGAAAAAAATCTTAAACTTATATAAATAAAATAAAATAAATTTAATAAATCTACAAAATTTAAAAATATATATACATACATACATATATACAAATAAAAAGATAATAAATGAAATATATACATACATACATATATACATACATACATATAATACAATATATATGTACATATAATATAGAAAATATTAATAAAATATTAAAACAAAATGAAATAAAAAATGTATAAAAAAAATATACAAAAACATTTAAAAACAAAAAAAAATAATTAAATACAAATAAAATTTAAAAATGGAATAACACTAAAAAAAATAATTAAAATAAATAAAGTATACACACACATAATAAAAATTAATTATAAAAATTTTAATAAATTATTAACAAATATGAAATAAAAATATATAAAAAAACACAAAAATAATTTTTGTTAATTTTAAATATAAAAAATAAATAAAGAAAAATAAAATTAAAAAATAGCATAAATATTTAAAAAAATAACTACAATAAAATAAATAATAAAATAAAAATAAATTTAAAAATTTTATATAAAACAAAAAAAAATATATATATAAATATATATGTATGTATGTATATATAAAATATATAAAAATTGAAATAATAATAATAATAATTAAAAAGAAAATAAAAAATTGTACTTAGGTATATAAAATAAAAAAATAAAAAATAATAATAAAATGTTAAAAAAAAGTTAAAATAAAAAATGAATAAGAAACAAATGTATTTACACATTCACATTCATTCCTCAAATTTTATTTTATTTTCTTAATTTGAACGCACAGCTGGAGACTCGATTCCGTCATTTGCCTTAAATGTTTTGCTTGTTAACAACGCCATTTGCAACACATACAAAATTTCCAACGTCTGCTTCTAAGACCAACCTGCCATGTGAGCGTTGAGAGTGCCAGAAGTGTTAACTGCTGCACTGTTTTTAATTTCTTAACATCTCTTACCCAACGCTACTGCCTTTTCACACTTCAGCCAGATTTTTTTACACAAAAATTAAAAAATTGAAAAACAGCACGTTAAGTACTCTGCGACACGCCACATAACAAACGAGTCGGTTGCGCGAAAAGAGTTGAGCGCGGTGCGAGTAAAAATGAAGTAGACACGAAGTTGTTGCCATGTGGGTGTGTAGTTGGTGGCAGTTATATACAGGGTGGTATTAATATGTCTTGATCTGGTAAAAGTAAGAAAATGTTGAGATGATTCTAACTCCACTTCTTTCAGACTGCTGGATCCCGATCAGACATTGTCCAGTTGAAACTCCAACAACCATTGAAGGATGGAGTTTGCTGAGAGTGAAGAACTTCCAATTTACCATGGACCAGATGGAGCTTCCGACTGCACAGCTGCTGGTAGTTGACTAACACTAACACGAGAAGCCCGCCGAACTTCTACCCGTTCGCATTCCATAGTTTTTGAGACTGAAGCACCTTCCTAGTAAGGTTTTTTCAACTTTTCCAAACTTTCATACATCTATTATCTATTATTTAAAATATTTGTTGTATTTTGGATAAAAAAAAAGCATTGCAATCATCAACCACCCTGTATTGACGTACAAACTTTGCAGCGCATCCATGTAGCTTGTCTATGTAAGGCATTTCTTTGGCAGAAACCCATTAAGGGGCTTGTACATTGCTCGCCTGCCGATATCGCCTGCTTGGATGTGGCCTTGTCAAAGTTCAAACGAGAACAAGTCAAAATGTCAGCCAGACAGACACCCACAACAAATCATATTGACTGGTGAAAAGCTTTGAAAGTGAATATGCTAAGATAACAACAATAATAAAAACACACACACATACGAAGCGAGCGCTAAAAGCTATGGCGACGTTGGAAAACCCGATTGCTCTCACATATGTACATATGTATCTTGAAAAAAGTTTAACATATAGAAGTTATTTAACCTTGTTGATTACGATGAGCGTTACACACGCTAAAAAAGTCACTAATTACCTAATTTGTATATAGAATCGTATAATTAATTGGTGAAATAGGCAAATATTAATGTTAACAACTTATTCGGTGAGCACACACAAACACTATTAAATGAAAAATTATAATTGAACGGTTATTTGCTTTTCTATGAACCTTTTTGCACAGCGGTTCGGTAGTGAAGACTACGTATTAGGGTGTGTACATATTTGGTTGTTATACGGTATGATATTTTGAATTTTAACTTAAGAAAAAATTTAGAAACGGCATTAATTTGCAGTTATATAATTGCTTTGGCTATATTTTTATTTAATTTTAATTTTAATTTTTTTTTTAATTTTTTTATTTTAATAAATTTTTTTTTATTTAATTTTAATTTAATTAATTTATTTAATTAACTATTTTTTTTACATTTAATTATAATTTATTTAATTTAGTTTAAAAAAATAAAATAAATAAATAATTAGATAATTAAATAAATATTTTAAATTAAAATATTTTTATTAAATAAATAAAACTAATTAATTTTAAAATTTAATTTAATTACTTAAGTTTTTTAAATGATTAAATTTTTGAAATTTAAGTTTCTGGATAAAAACAAATAACAAATTTTACTGAAAAAAATGGTTTCGTATTCTTTGTTAAAAAAGAAAATCCAATATGGAAAGTTTTATAAAAAAATTTCCACTAGAAAAAACGCTGTATTTTATTATACTAGAGAATTGATTTCGTACAGAAATAATGTTGAAACCGTACTAAAAAAATACTAAAATTTAAAAAAAATATTAAGTAAAAAAAATTACAAAATATAAAATATTTCAAAAATGGAAAAATAAAAAAAATAAACTAAAAAAATTACTAAAAACATTTAAAATAACAAAAAAAAATTATAAAAACAGGAATTAAATTAAAAATAAAAATATAAATATAACATAAGAACAAATATTAAAAGAAAATTTAGTGCATGCCTAGTTCTAGGAAATATGCAATCAAAAACAAAAAAACTTAAATAGAAAAGTAACAACTTAAAAGAAAAATTACAGAATATTAAATATTCAAAAATTAAAAAAAAAAACAAAAAAATTTAAATAAAAAACTTACTAAAAAATTTTAAAATAAAAAAATACAAAAATTTACAAAAGTATAAAAACCAAAAATAAATTCAAAAAATTAAAAATATAAACAAAATATAAAAACAAAGATTAAAATAAAATTTATTGCATCCCTAGTTCTAGGAACGAAGTTACACAATATACTAAAATATGTTTGTGAGCGTGTGTACCTGCATTCGAGTCTAACATTAAAATTTGCATCTAAGAGGCACAATAAAACTCTTATTAAAATTGCTGTTGCCCTGGTAAAAATGCTTAAATTTTGTTTGTCAGCAAGTTAAGCGAACGCAAAACACGCAAACAATCAAAACGGTCACGGACTCTTACTTTCGGCATTACAAACGGTTTTCTATTTTAATGGGATGATGTTGAATGCTCTTAGCAAAAGAACCCTACCTGATTGGCAAATGTTTGATAAGAAATCAGTCATTTTTAAGAGCAATAAAATAAACGGAACTATTTTTGACATATAGAAATTATAGTAAAAATATTACAAAAATTTATAGAAATTGAAAATAAGAGTTTACATGCAATAGAGAAGTCAATAAAGACTTCATTCAATTGTGTGAATGCGCACAAAATAGGAGCGTTATTAATTAAGAGATAGTACATTTGAAACGAAGAGGTTCAGCCATTAACAAATCAACCCGCAAATGAAGCATTAAACGCAGAGTTGCATGCAAATCAAAGAGATCCGATTGAGATTTCACCGGCAATAATAATAAAAACAAATTAAGTCGGTACTTTGTGCTGGCAGCTACTTAAGGGAATTAAAGTATGTAAAACACACACAGAGCAAATATTTTGACACGAAGAAACATGGCGAATGCTCTTAAGCGTAGGCAATGAGTAGATGTTATCTACTTAATACAATTTTTCTGTGAAAAAGCATAGAAAATGTGCTTAGAAAAGATTTTCTCTTAAAAGCGGAATTGTAGAAATATCTCGGCCATGATATACTTAACCACATATTAAACGACGAAATCACTAAATTTTAGCCTTGGAATAAAAAATATTTTTATGTCAATCATACATATAAAATTATTGGCAAGTTTTTATAGGCATTATATAATAAGTGTTATTACATACTTGTATATACTTACATATATTTTATATATTGTTTGTCTAAATCTGTGATATAATTACCAAACCAGCAGCATGAATTAACAAAATAAGTAATTTTGAAACTACAAGTAATTAATATTTGGTATTTGTGGTATGTATAATAAGTATAGTATATAAGAAATGAAAAATTTAAGTTGATTTTAAATTTTTTTTATTTTTAAAAACTGATTTCATGAAAAATTAAAAGAAATTGAAAACTGAAAACATAAGAAATATTAAAAAAAAAAATTAAGTTGAAAAGAATGTAATTATCTTAAAATTAAAACTAAATTAAAATTAAAATAAAAATTAATAACAAATAAAATTTTAATTTAACTATATCAAAAATTTTAGTATTAAGAAATGGAAAATTCAAGTTAATTTGATTTTTTTAATTTTAAAAAATTAATTTGATAAAAAAAATAAAAGAAAATGTTAACTTAAAACATAAAAAAATTAAGTTGAAAAGAAAACTGAAAATGAAAATTAAAATTGAAATAAAACTAAAATTAAAAACAAAACTGAAACTACAATAAAAATTAATAATAAATTAGTAAATGAAATTTTAATTTAATTATATTAGAAAAATTAGTAGTAAGAAATGGAAAATTCAAGTTAATTTGATTTCTTTTAATTTGAAAAAAATGAATTTGATGAAAAAAATTAAAAGAAATTTAAAACAAGAAAAATTAAAAAAAATTAATAAGGGAAAATTAAAATTGAAATTAAAATTAAATTAAAATTAAATCAAAACCAAAACTAAAAGAAAAATTAATAATAAATTAATAAAAAAATTAATTTAATTATATTAACAAATATTAGTAAAAAGTAAAAAGTAGTAAAAATGGAAAAATCAAGTCGTTTTGATTTTTTTTTTTTAATTTAAAAAAACTAATTTGATGAAAAAATTAAAAGAAATTAAAAACTTAAACATAAAAAAAATTTTAAAAAATAAGTTAAAAAAAATTAATTAAGTGTAAATTAAAATTAAAATTTAATTTTAAAAAAATTTTATTGTAGACATAATCATAAAATTAAATAAAAATAAATTTATAATTAAGGGAAAATTAACAAAAAAATTAATTAAATTAAACTTAATTAATTTAAAATTGAATTTTATTAAAAAAATTAATTAAAAATAATTTAAAATTTACATAATTCTACTTGTCGTAATGTAACTGTAAACTAGTGTAATCATTTTCTAAAAGGATTATAATTATGAAGATAGAACTAAACGTACATATGTATACCTCGTCTTAGTCCAAATTATTCCTAATGTACTTAATAGAGAGACTTTTTAAGGCCATAAGGAGGGTTTGAAATGCCTTCGCATCGTCATTCCACGTGAATGGTGCATCTTCTAAAACATTGTCACCTTCTACCAAGGATTTTTCTCTTACCGCGCGACCGTTTTCACAATACTTAAGAACAAGGTTTCCATGATGGACTTAATGCACATCAGTTTCTACGCTCCCTCGATCAAGGACTGCCACTCAATTAGAAATTATTGAAGAAATATTAAAAAGATTGTCAAATTTAGGTAAAGATACCTCGAAATTATTTTTAAAGATAAAATAATGATTAGCAGCAAAAAAAATCAGACCAAAATCTATTAGCTGCGACAATGATTTAATTATTTTATTTTTACAGTTTTTTTTATTGAAATATTATTTATAAAATCTTAAAAAAAATTTATAAAACTGAGAAATTTTTTGAAACTGAAAAATTAAATTTTTATTTAATTTATATTTTTTTATTTTTAATTTGTTTAAAAATTAATTTTTTTATAAAATATATTTTAATATTTTTTTAATAAATATAAACAATTAATTTTAAAACACTTTTTAGAAAAACTGAAAAATTATTTTAAA
>NC_052501.1:81226652-81268283 GCF_016617805.1 Bactrocera tryoni
AACCAGGCTCTCTTCCACCTGGTATTTGCAATGGAGTGTGTATTCATGTCTTTTTATAACTCTTCAGCTCATCGTTCCATCGAATGCGATATTCGCCACGGCCAACGCGCAAAGGACCATAGATCTTCCGCAGAACCTTTCTCTCGAAAACTCGGAACGTCGATGTTGTCATCGTCCATGCCATGCCATGTTCAGCATGGCGAATATCTGGTCGGATGTCGATTTTCCATCCCAAAAGCCACACTGCTAGGATCCAATCAGTTTGTCGATGGTGAACTTTAATCTTTCACATAAAATGCTTGATAGAACCTTATATGTTATGTTGAGGACTCTTTTTCCACTTATCTTTGGTTGGGTGTAAGAAAAAGGCAGCCGATCTTCCTATGTTCGTTTTCTCATCTTAAATATGTTATTTGCAACCTTTTGGACCTCTCTTGATTTCCTTATTCATCTTTGCAGTCGGTTTCTTGGCAGAAGAGGCATAAATTGCGAGCTTTCCTGAAGGAAAATCCCATTTGTTATATGGGTGTTCGTGAAGGCCTGCCCACTAGTTGATTTTTTCCAGCTGGTTTTGGTTCTCTACAACTGCGGTTTGCGAGTTGTGCTTGCAGGTACTCGGTATAAGATTTCTCTTCTTCAATTTCAACACCCCTAAATATCCAGTGGTAGTTTATAGCCTTTACTCGAGCATTTAGAAACTGCCTCCAAGCCAGCTGCTGTTGGCGTTGCTTTCTTCCACTACTACGTGTCCTTTGAACAAATTTTTAGCAGACTTTTTCGCCAGTTGTCCAGCTGTACTTCACAAGCTCATGCTGCGCATCTGCGGGTTATGTAACCAATTTGGTACCTTGAAAGTTTTAAGTTGCCTTTGAACACTGTCAACGTTTTTGTGAGGTGTAGAAAAATATGAAACTTATACCAAGCTGTCGAAGAAAGGGTTAACTAATTTGTTTGCCATCGCTAAAATTGTTTTCCGAGACACATAAATAACCCTTCACCTTATACAAATAAGTAACAGTAATGTAACCCTTCGATTGCGTATCGAATGCCATTAAATCATACTTTAATTATTTATAAGTGAAGGACTTTCAGCGCGAAAAGTGCGGGTCGGGGTGGTTAACGAACAAGAAACTCGTTCGTTTTCGGGGTATGTCCTTTTGTATGTCTTCGCTTTCATCATTTAGCTGTAGGTCATAATTAACGCAGCGGGAGATTTGTGGCATTGTCCTTAGCAAACCCTCAAAGCCATTTAAATACATGGTTAGCAGAGTTATGGAAGTAAGTATGCCTTTGAAGTAGTATTGAAACTTATTGTGTGAGAGTGTAAGGTTTCAACTTGCTTTATTTATAATTGATGCACCTTAATGCTCTTAAATTTTGGCATCAAATTTGGTATAAAACTATAAGAAATTTATATTTAAAAATTTTGAAAATTTAATTTTGGTTTTTGAGCGTAATATTTTTCATTGCAAGCTTCCTTTAATTCCAAGAAAATGCTCGAAACAATGTTGTTCAGATTTTTGGAAATTTCACTAAAATGTTTTCCGACAACTTTCTAATGAGTTATGCGCTCAAAACTGCCTCCCTCTCACCTCATTCCCCCACTGACGCCATAACTTAATTAATTTATTTACAATTTTGCTAAAAATAAATTCAATTAAGATTGCGGATGACAGTCGACCACGCGCTTAAATCAGAAACGCGTTGCTACCGAAAATTTCACGGCAGTTAGAGGTGAAAACAGCGAGGTGGTGGGAGCTGGAACAACGGCACTGCGTCGTAAAATGGCTCGCGGCCAAGGATTAAGTTACAAATTACGAAATTTCCATTACGGCCAATAAATGAGCACACAGCGCTAACAACAAAAACAACAACAACGGCAAGGAAACATAAATACGATGCCGAAATAAGCACAGCAACAACAAGAGCGCTCGGGCGTAGTGAAGCGCATACGCATATGGAGATGAACAAATTGAAATCGACTGGAGCCGCGGATAAAACAGGCAAATGAGCGCAGTCACGTGAATTTTACGCACAAACTGACAGCGGGCGGGGTGGGCGTGTGGAGTGGTAGTAGCAGCATTGTCGTGATTTGCAGGAGAGTGGCTGGCTGCGGTTGTGTACCGACGATCTCTCTGGTGGGAATTCGTTGATAAATTTATTGAGTGTCATCGAGCGCAGCAAGCCTGACAATGGTTGTGGTAGAAATTCGTTGTGCGCGAATTAAATGCGAGCGCCAAGCCATCACGAAGATATTGCTAGTGCCGCCGCTGGGCGCGCTGAGCAAAAAACAAACAAATATATAATTTATGCAATTATGCTGGAGCGCTGGTGAGTGCTTATTCGGTGCGTGAGTGGCGGTGGGGGTTGGTGGGAGGTGTGTGCAAACAGGACACTAACTTTACAGTTTATTACAACCGGCGGTAAAAGCAATTTTGATATTATCACGCTCGCAGTAGACTCGCTGCAGTTGGATAGCCTTTTCAACAGAAAAATTCAGATTTTACATTGATTAGAGGTACAACCCTAGTAGAATAATGTAAAATTGATCAGTTGGGTCAGTAACGTCTGACTATAAATTTTTTATTATTTAAAAAAATTATATCTCCGAAAAGGAATCTCGATATAGGCAGATCGGATGGGATTTGAGCAAAGTGCAACAAACCATAACTAGGTCCAGACCAAAATAGTGTGCCGAAGTTGTCAAACCTGAACCTTGGAGCATGTGTTTCATTGCCCTATTTCGGTTAACGATTCAAGAACCGATCGCAGCGTCATTGCCAAAGAGCATCAAAACTAAGTGATTCCTTAGATTAGATGAATAAACGGAAGAAGTTCCAACCGATAGCCACTTAATGTAATTAAAAAATAGCCAATTAACCGTTTTGCGATACCGAGAGCTCGAGCTGCCTCCTGGTATTCCCAAGACTGTTTTGAACTTGACCCTGACATATCAAAACCTCATTTACTGGTTCTCACGTTTGATGAACGATGGGAATGCTGATCTTACAGCAAGATCCTATGTTTCAAAAATATGTAAGAATTATCCCTTAAATAGCCTTTGCCAAACCTTTATTCCTAACCAAGAGCTCGAGTTGGCTCCTGCGAGTTGTATAACTCTTGCCAACTTGGCCTTGACATATCAAAAGATGTAGCCAGCTTGCAACAACGCCCTGCATGACACTAACCTCATCTAACATCTTTTCCCCATCGGTTCGACCTTTCGAAACAACTCATTTTCTGATGAATAATGATCTAAGGGTCATCACAGAACAGCTCGTCATCTTTGGTAGGGTCGCTATTGAAACACTTCGTTTTCAAGACTTCCGGTTTAATCGACAATGAGAACGCTGATCTAAGAGAATGAGCTTATGCAAGGTTCCATGGATGGGTGATCCAAAAATCTATAAAAATGGTCCCCAAAGTAGCAGTTTTATTATGGATCAGAGGCAATATGTGGATATTAATATCTCATATTTAATCACAGCTGCGGTCTCTGAAACTTTTTCCGAAATTTAATATTTTTTAATTCCAAGCTTTTAGGTATAGAAATGGTATTATAAACCTGGAACAATTAGGTGTTCCCCAGTCTTCACTCACGCGGACGCTGGATCTATGTGCCGCGAGCGAGCTGAGAGTGCGTTGGTCAGCAACAAAAACTTGTGGAGTTCGAAAAGCCTTCCGGCTCAGAGTGAAATGCTAAAGGTTCTTGAAACTACCTATTACTAAGGTTCACATGGTCGCAATGACTGGAGTCGTAACTGGACACTGTTTCATTGGCGCTCAAGCTGTAAAGCTAGAAATTTTGAAGGAGACAACTTGTCAAAGTTGCAAGAAGCAAGATGAGGTGGGAACATCTGAACACTTTCTTCTTCTTTGTCTAGCTTTCAAGCTTCCAAGCTTTTCCAAGCTGAAGTCGCTTGGTTTTCATACTTTCCGAGTATCCTACAAAGTGAAGTAGATATCAGACAGTTCAATAAATGGTTTGTTCAAGATGCTTTGCAGATAAACGATGGTCTCCGCACTTATGAGTTCTGGGCATCACAACTGATAAGCGTGTCTAACAGTTCAAGTGGGATTATTTGTGGTCAAGCCTACGAGTGGTTCAAAGCTTTCAAAGATGGTCGAGAGATCGTTGAATATGCCTCATTCTGGAGGATCTTCGACCTCTTCAAGTGATGAAAGCTGATATTGTTTTAGAAAAAGTGCCATTAACAGGTCCCTTTGGAGACACTTGATCGTGCGAATTCAGATCCCATATACATGGGGAGCATTATAACAGCCGATGAGAATGGGTTTATGAGTATGACACGCAAACAAATCAACAATCATCTGAATAGAGGGGAAAAAAACAAACCGAAACCAAAAAGTCCGCTCAAAAATCAAGGTGATGCTCATTGTTTTTGTCGATATTTGTGGTGTCGTGCGTCCTGAAATTGTTCCGGAGGGACAGGCGGTCAATTAGGAGTTCTATTTGAACGAGTTGATGTATTTGCTTGAGAACATCCTTCGAAGACGGACGAAATTGTAGAAGAACAACTCATGAATTTTACAAGATCATAATCTACAATTGCATCGAGCCACAATTGTGACGGAATTCGAACCCAAAAACGCAATGAGTACCGTCGATCAACCACCGTATTCACCAGACTTGGCTCCTTGTGAATTTTTCTTGTTCCCCAAACTGAAATTGTTGCGCCGAGGAATCCGTTTTCAGTCGATCGAATAGATAAAACAAAAATCGTTGGAAGCCATCCCAAAAAGTGCTTATGAAAAGTCTTTCGTAGAAAGTTTTTTACAAAGTCCTTCAAATCAAGGGCCTTTAAAGGTCGAATTTTTATAGAAATTTGTTTCTAATTGTTTGAGATATTTTCCATATAGCAGTTCGGTTGTTCTTTGAAGAATCTTGTGTAATAAATTAAAAATATACGGGGTCAAAATGACAGCAGCGTCTTGTTGTATTGAGAGATAATAGAAGACTACAAAATTGATACGAAAATAACTGAATAAAACTCTCCCTTACCATAAAGTAACTCTAAATCTTTCAATAAAGGGAAAAATACGAAATACGAAAGTGAAACATTAATGCAAAAAAATATTTCATTAATGTACATACATACATATATGTATATTGAATGAAGTCATTATCTCCGACACAAACTGCGCACGAAACTCAAAGCAGCGAGCAATTATTTATAATTTGAGTGAAAAAATTTGTATTTCAATTATAAGCAGAATATGAAAATTTAATTGAATTCCACGCAGCATTTAAAAGGTGAATTCCATTTGATGAATTTGGGCAGCAATAAATTGAATCGAATTGCAAATGGAACTGGGTCAGCGAGCGAGAAGAAAAAGCGTATCTTAAAAACAAAAAACCAGCCCACAACTCAAACAAATAAAGAAATCGGAAAGTTCACTCGGCAAATGGCAAATTGCTGTGAAAAACCGCAAAAAAACGGTGAAATGCCGAACAATTAAAAGCGCTCGAATATTTCGGTTATTTCGGCGAACTTTTTTTCGAACTGCCATTACCAGCGCAATTAATTTACGCAAGCAGGAAAAGGTTGCAAGGGTAGGTGGGCTGAATGACAATTTAAATACCGCAACAGCGATCATAACCCAAAGCCGCTCAAACACAAACACACACATCTTTAAATAAGCGTTAACTTCACGCTGCCGAAATTAATGCCAAATTGCTTGCCACATAATGCCGCTTGCCGAAATCGCTACAAAAATATAATACAACAAAAAGTGCAAAAAAATGTGGCGCCATTTACGGTTTGTAAATCACTTTCTGAATGGGCGCTGTGCGGCGGGGGGTGGTTTTTAATTAAAAATACATAAAAAGCAGATACTTTTCATTTAATTGTTATTTAACAAACAAAAACTTACTTGCCGTAATAACAATGGCGAGCAACCTTTTGCTAGCAATGACAACAACAAAAACAACGCTATTGAGTAGGCGCTCAACAATTGGCCTGGAAAATAATTTACCGAAAATTTGAATTGCAAATGTGTCAGCGGCAGCAGGCAGCGGCGCGTCGGTGACTGGCGCGTGAAGATGAGGCACAGCGTTGGTGGTGGGCCCTTCACGCACAGACTGACGCACGGACATGCCAATCAAATTGCAGGCCAACAGCTGGTGTTGTTTTAGGCGGCGAAATGCGAATGTTGCTATTAGTTGCCCTGCTAATGGCCGCAATTTGAGGCATATTTTGAGGCGTTTCGCAGAATTGTGTTGATTTGTGTCTGGCAAAGTGACTTGAAAGTGGTTGTGCGTTGCCGAAGTGTGAAGTAGTTTAGGGAATTGGTTGTGATTGAGATATTGATAAGAAAATTTAAGAAAAATGTTGGCAATAAGTGAAAAAGATGTATTTCTTTAAGAAATGCGCGGTAGAGCATTTTTGTTTAGAATGGTTTTGGAATAGTAGTTTGCAGTGAAATGATTACTTTTAAAGAAAAAACATAGAAACTTCAAATTTAATGGGAAATGTTTATTATCAATCGAAAAAGCATTCGTTCGCACTTATTTTTTGGAGATTATCTCTTTCAAATGTTGACCGCGGCTACGTTTCATATGATTTATTCGTTGAATCTGATTTTCGATGATTTGTTCGATCATTTCGACTGGTAACTGGCGCATGAGACGCGCGATGTTTGCTTTAAGATCTGAAACAAAGCTGGAGTGTCTGCATATACTTTAGACTTTACATATCCCCATAGGAAAAAGTCTGATGGTGTGACATCACAAGATCTTGGTGGTCAATCGACCGGTCCAAAACGTGAAATTAACTGCTTACCGAAGTGTTTTCCCCATAAATCCATTGATTGATGCGAAGTGTGATAAGTGGCGCCGTCTTGTTGACACCAAATGTCGCCGACATTACGATCAATATAGTCGGTTATCATGGTCCTAGTCACCTTTGACGGTTATGTTCTCACTGGCATCATTTTTGAAGAAATATGGAGCGATGATTCCACCGAACCTCAAACTGCATCAAACCGTTGGTTTTTCTGGGTGAAATGACAGATCTTATATCTCTTCAAGTTGTTCTTCGACCCAAATGTGGCAATTTTGCTTAATTACGTACTCATTCAGGCAGAAATGAGCCTAATCGCTGAACCAAATTTGGATCGAAAACGTCGGTTCTTCTTGGAACTTTTCAAGAGCCCATAAAGCGAAGTGATGTCGCTTGTGAAGGTCGAGCGGTTTCAGTTCTTGCACAAACTGTATTTTGGAATACTTACAGAGTGTGTCTACTGTCCCAATTGCTCTTCTAAGGGTTAATATGACTTAAGTGAAATTAAATGTCCTAACAATAATTAATGTGAAAAGTATATTTCGAGTTTTTGATAATTGACTTTTAAGCGTTATTACACATTATAGTATTTTGAAGAATATAAAAGCTCCATGAAAGGAACAAAAGTAATGTAATAAAATATTTATGCCGAAAATCTCAAAGCCAAGGTATATGGATATTCCATAAATGTTTTTCTGCTATGAATCTAACGTAAGAAAGACAGATGACCACATAGTCTTTAAGCATTATCGAAGGATTTTTCAAAATTTTTAGACTTGATACCCCCAATAAGCTCGAATAAAAACACTGCTATCATTTCGAATATTTCAATCTTTATATCTTTTAATTGTTTTTTAATTCTTTTTCATAATTATAATTTCAAACTTATTTTGTACCATTTAGTGTTTACTTGAGAATTAATACGTCCCAACATGCTTTGAGCTTATGATGAGTGGTAGAAAAACAATGAATTAATACATTTGCTCAAAAAAAATCAAAATTCAAAGCTGAGATAACTGTGTATATCATTTTTTCTACGAATCTACTAAAAGAGCTTCATAAGATTTAAGCATTTTCGGAACCTTTTTCCATAATTTATGGACTCGATGCTTTCAAAAAGGTCGAAATAAGAAAACTTCTAATAATATGCTAGCATTTTGAATGCTTCAAGCTTTCCAAGTTAAGAGAACTCCATTACTGAGATCATTTTGGGACATTTTTCATTATTTGTGCACTCAATGCTGTTGATAAGTCTTAAATAATAAAAAAAATCGCCTAAAACTATGCATGTGTTTCGAAGGTTTTAAGATCTTCTATGTAATTTGCCGTTCATATATTAACCCTTATGCTCCCTGCTAATTCGTCGGCAAACCTACATACTAGCCGTAGGAACAAAAAAAATTAAATTAAAATTTCTTTGCGGTATCTTTTTGTGCCACTAAAGGTTAATTGGTATATAGTGCCATACTTTGTAAGTAAACGCCAGTAATTATTTATTTATATATATATCTATATATATATATACTACATATATAAATATATTGCGTGGGCGTACACTTGTTTCTTTCTGACTGAGTTCCATGCTCATTTATGCGTTCGCCAGCAGTGTTGCCATGAAATGCCGAGGAGCATTGAAATTTCAGCGCATTTGGTAAGCTGCTTTTTCAATTACGTTTCAATTAAACCTTTCACCGTATTAGGCATCTGACGCCATGGCGAAAAAGACAACAGTCATGAAAATGCTAAATAAGCTTTGTGGCTAGCAGAATGGAAACGCAAAAACAATAAAACGAAGAAAAGTAGTATTAATGAGAAAATTTGAAAGAAAAAGTATTTTTACGTTGGTGCGGATAGAAAAGCGGAGAGATCATTTTACTTAAAGGAGAATAAATAAATATATGTATATGTAAATATGGTATATATAAATATTAGGGTGGGTCAAAATAAACAAATGTTTTTTTGCTTTGTACTAATGAAAACATGGTTGAAAGGCATCTCTAAGACAAGGTCTACAAGTATTAGTTCTTAATTGTAACGGTTTGTATGTTAGGGTGCGTCGGAATATACCAATTTTCTTTTTCGCTTCGTACTATAAAAAATTCGTTGAAAGACACCTTTAAAGCAGGGTCTTCAAGTATAAGTTCTTAATTGTAACGGTATATATGTATGTATATTAGGGTGGGTAAAAAAAAAATTTTTGTTTCGTTTCGTACTATGAAAAAATGGTTGAAAGACACCTCGTAGACAGGGTTTACTAGTGTGAGCTCTTAATTGGTTGCTTACGTTTTTTGATAATTTAACCGATTTGACTATATTAAGTCTAATTTTTTTTATTTTTAATTTGAATTTTATAGCTCATTGAAAAAATCATTTTAAATTACAACGCTCACAGTTTTTTTAGAAATTCTTTTTTTGATTCTTAGTTATATTTTTTTATTTTCATCCTAATATATAAGTATATATGTATGTAATTAGTTATTCCCTTCAGTTTCAGGGCATTACTTTCTTACACTTTCTGCAATTACTTTCTCACAAAAATTCATTTGTGTTTTTTCTTTCTTGGGTCTTTGCCTTAATTGTTTCTGTTTCTTTAGCAATGTTTTGCTTTCTTTTTGCTCTTCCTCGCTTCTTTACCTATTGTTCATTTGCCTGGCATATTATTTTGCACCACAATTATTCCGAAAATTTTGCCTCTGGCTTTGGCTCTGATTGCGTTTCCCTTTTTATTCATTCAATGCAAATTATTTAATTCATTTCGCTTCTCTTTCATGACAACGCCCGCATATAACACTCGCCCAGGCAGCAATTCAACACCTCCTACTTAATCTGCGCATTCCAGCTTAGTTTATTGTGCTTGCCCTCCGACGCACTTGCTGGCTTCCGTTTGGCGTCGAACGGTGGCGCTGGTTTCCGCCTCAAGTGCGTAGGTGAATTGCTCATTTGCTTAACAACAGTTTACCATTCTTGCTTGCTGGCCTCGCAGTTAGGTGTCTTTTTGCGGTTTCAATTAATTTCTAATTTTCCTCGAATTCCTTTCATTAATTAATACGCTGCGTGTTCAACTCAGCTTTTTACAGATATATTGAAATTGATTCATCTCCCTAGAATTTACTTTTACTTACTTTATGCGAGTATTTGGATCAGCACACTTTTTCAACATTAACTCTAATTTGAATGTTTTTTATTAATTAAACTAATTGCTGTATTCAAAGTGATGTGGCAACTCTGTTTAAAAATAATTTTTTAAAAGCACTACTCTTTCATGGTTTACAATTGTGTCGTCTTTAATCTGAAAATTTTTTATTTGAAAAAAGTGGCAACACTGTTTGCTCCGCAACAAATAATTTAATAATATGCTTAGAGATATAAACAATTCTTTTATGGTTGCTACAATTGCATTGTGTATAATCTGAATATTTTTATTTGGAAAAGGTGGCAACACTGTTTACTATGCAACAAATTATTTAATAACATGTTTAGGGATATAAAAAATTGCCTTTTCGTTTAATTTAAAATTTAGTTTGTACTAAAAATTAGTTGGCAACCCTAAAGGCAAAGTATACAGTTCTCATGCGCAAATCAGTAGACAACCCTTATATAACAATTAAATGGTTTTAAATTTAATTTTCGATTATGTACTTATACTAAGAGCTTTATGTGTTTCTATTGCTCATTACATGGTTACCCTGTCCTTCATTGCTTAAAAGGGAGAAAGTTTTGAAACATTATTTTCAATCTTGTTGGCAACTCTTTAAAAACAGTGTGCACTACTTTGTTTTATTATGCAGGTATTTTATATAATGATTGTTTAGAAAATAAAAGATTTTTTTTTCAAAATTCAAATGTAATTCTTTTCAGTGGCAACACTGTTAAATAAAAGTGTGAAGTACTTTGTTCTATTATGCAGTTATTTTTGTAATAACTGTTTAGTAGATGAAATAATTTTTTTTAAATACTTAAAAAAAAATTCAGTGGCAACACTGTTACGCAATTTTGGCTTAGTGTTGCTTTTTGACATTTTCAATATTTCGTACATTTTACGAAAATTGTTGTATTGCTTGGCTTAAAAAGTGTGGTATAAATTTTGTTGCTTAGGGTTGCCATTCGTTTAGAATAATATATTATTCCCAACTTAGTAGATTGAAAAAAACCGGAAATAATTAGTTTACATATTTTTTGCTTACGGTTGTCATTCCTTCAAAAATTATATGTATCGCTTTATGTTAAATAAATGGCAACTCTTAGCAAAAATTTTTGAAAATTTGAAAATGTTTTTTTGCTTAGGGTTGCCATTTGAAAAAGACTTTTTGCTAGGGCTGCCAACTATAAAAATGTATGTATTGATTTATTTAAAATAAATGGCAACCCTGTTTGAAAAAAATTATTTTCCATTTATTTTAATCTACCAAGTGGCGAAACACTAAGTTGCCCCAAATATTTGCAATAAAAGTTTTGTCAGAAAACAACTGGAATTTCGGCACTTTGAGTTGCCATGCGCACAAAAATTTATTATTGTGTAACTCACTTATTTTTAGAAATTTTTTAAACACATTTTTATGCTTTTTCGAAATTGTTTAATTGTTTAATAATGAGTTTTAGCGTTCAACAGCATTGCCAGCTATGTTTTTAGTGATTCAGATCTGAACTTTCCTTCCTCGAAAAGGCGAAACAGCACTGCCATTTATGTTTCTCTTAACTTTGATTTCAATATCTCAAACTCTCTTGCTTCAAAAAAGCTGTTTTTTATGAAATTTATTTTTGAAATTTTTTATTCTACTTTTTCATCTACTTTTTGCTTGTCACTTATCCGCACCAAAATTCAATAACAATTCATTCGTGTCACTCACTTAAATTTGAGTGCTCTCTAGCGGCTTTCATTTCGCTGCATTGCCTTTCACACTCTTAAGAAATATGTGTAGCGAGTTTTTCTTCTTTTAGTTTCATACAAGCTTTTATCGTAAAATATTATAATTCCAGCTTTTCCACTTTGCAATTTTCCTTGTCACACCTGTCTCATATCCACTAGCTGCCTTCAATAGCAGAGAAATTTCCGTTGAATTTTAATTGAATGGAAAATTATATTCACCGAATGTGGCATCAATTTAAGCATTTGCTTACACTTTCGCAACGCGATTACAGTCATAAGACGAAATGTTATGCATGTGCGCATGTGTTTGTATAGTATTCAGCTGTATTTATGAGATATCGCTTACTGGCTGCCAGTGTTTGCTCAAGCATTTTATTGCTTCGCATTTTAGTGTCTTGCTTCGCGTGGCTCATTCACCTGCACAAGCGGCTTCGCTTTCATAATTAATTGTGGTGCTATTGGCACTTCCACCATTACTCATTCACCCAAATTCGCTCAATTACCTTTTCGTTTCTTCACTTAACGGTATTAATTTCAGCGCCGCATGCGGTGTCCGTGCGCATTTAATAAATTGGAAAATTTTTACACGCGAATGCAAATTATGAACCATTCCTTTATACTATTTTATTTCGTTGTACTTATTGTTCTTGTTGTTGTTGGTTTTAATTAAAAGCCGCACTTACTTTGACTGGCAGCAATAAACCGTGAACCATGAAATGTGCGTCAAACTGGCTGAAGTCTGTTGCATAAATTGTTGTATTTATTGCTGTTGCGCAGGATATTTGCTTTGCTGCCCACAATAAAGGCACGCCCATGAATAAGTGAGGACATATTAATTTTAAAATTTAAAATATATTTCCGAAATCAATTTGATTTGTTGGGCATTTTTTTGAGTTTGTTTAGTGGAATTGTATGCTATTTGTGGGTACGTGCGCCTTGGCGTATGAGTAACATGCAGTGTTTGGGTTTGTTGAGCCGCACTTAGAGGATACTTTTTTGATTAAATGACTATATTATTCACGTTCATGCTTGCACTAACAACGTATTTTAACTACTGATATGCGTAATTAATAGATGTTATACTACAGAAATGTCAAGGTCGCCTGTAGAGTATTGTATTGGTTGAAAGTAAGTCATTGTGGAGGGATCGCTTAAATTACTAGTAATCAGATTACTAAAGCTTAGAGATCATAGGAAACGAACTTGGGCTTCATAAACACCTCAAAATTTAAATTTCCGGTAAAGCTTTAACTTTAGTTGGAAGAGTTACGCAGTTCAGTGTGTGGCTACATAATTCTATTTCCAGACTGTTTTTAAAGTAAGAACGGCTTCTACTATAGCTCCTTGAAAATCGTATTTAATGGACAGTTGCTGAAAATTTAGCAGAAATGCGGTGAGATCTAAAACTTAGCTTACAAAATATTGTATAAATTCCTTAGACTTTTTGGGATTAAGGGGTTATATAGAGGCTGAAGGCCGAAAAAAGCGAATTTTCCAGAATTTTTTCTGAGAAAGCTTTTAAATTTATTGATCCAAAATGCGTACACGCATTATGGTATATTTTAACTGTATTTTAGGACTTAGTATTAGTAAAAATATTTATTTCGGAAGAACTGCAGCTGATCTCCGGGAGCTCCTCTCAAAAAGGACTTTTTGCGGTGTTCACTATATCACTGAATTTGATCCTCTGAAATTAAAAACCAAACAGATTTCGTTAAAGTAATGTTAAATAATATTACGTGATTCTTGCTATTCGGCTCGCTTCTCTTTACATTCTTTAAGGTAAAGTAATTCTCATGAACTACTCAGGTCTACTATTGGTAGACAGAAAGTGAAAGGTTTTGCTCTGCGACCTACGGTCTATTGTACCATCTCCTATATCACACAAAGGTGTAGCACTTTGAAAAATTCCACCAGCTTTCTTGTCACGATCGAGGTGATATGATCTTTGTCTATGTAGATGAATCCAAGGACCTTGAAACTACTTCTACAAATTGCTGAGCAATCTAACATCAGGTGTTCTGGAGTTTACGGTTCTGTGGCGTAAAACCGGTAGTTTTTGCAAGACATGGAGACGGAATTTGTCTTGGCGGGACTTGATCATTTCTGTAATCCTTGCTACCTTGTAAACCTCTCAATAGTAACTTAGGAGCGAGGGAGGGTGAAAAATCTAATATGTTTCTGAAAATGAACGCAGTGATATAAATGTGATCAAGTTAGGAAATTGCGAAAACATGCTGACAAACTATCAGATTCTAACAGCAAATTAAGTTAGACTATCCGTTATAAATTGGTTAAATTTTCTGATAGTTTTGGTTATTAAGGTGATTAACAAGGAGAGCACTTGAACTAGTATCTAAAAGTGTTGGAACAATGGTACTAAGGTTAAAGGGATCGTCCCATGACGGCAAATTACTATAGAAAAAACCATATAAAACCAAATTTTGTCTACCTGGACTAACATAAACTCAAAATCAAATTTTATAACCTCAAATGCCTACAAACAAACTAACATCATACAACAAAATTAATCCCCAAAATAATGAAAAAACAATGAGAAAAACATAAATCTTAAATAATATGCCACACGACTGAGAGCTACACATGTAACATAAACACATAACCGCCAACAAAAACAAACACATAAAACATTAATAAAAACATTTTGGCAATTTGTTACACCTACATACACATGTAGCGCATTTTAAGTGTGTGTGTGTGTGAGTGCAAAGGAGACAAAAGGTGGGCAAAGATTAGGCGACTACACAGGCGCACATCGAAGCTGACTAAACAAAGGAAGTGGCAGAAATAAAAAGACGCAATAAAATATGAAAATCAATTCAGAGGAAAAAATGAAGAAAAGTAAAAAAAAATCAGAAGCCGCAAATTGTTGACAACCATACAGAAGAAAGTGGTGTGCAATATAAAGTTTCGAAACGAAGTGAAGCTGAAGCAGAAGACGCCAGGACAGTGGAGCGCGAACTTCGAGAAAATATATTACAAGGAGCACAAGTCAGCCTAGCAACCTAACAGCGGCGCGGGAGTGAGGCTAGCAAGCGAAAAAAAGCAAAACTAAGCAACAACAATAACAAAAAACGTGCCGACAATTGGCGCCATTCGTTGGGCATTTGCCAGCCGCAAAAGCGAAAATATGTTCGTGTATAAATTATGGCCGGCAACTGGAGGCAGTAGAAAGAGCAGCGCAAATAACTGGACGGCGAAACGAAGGAAAGTGGGGTGGCAGCTAGAAAACCACTGTTTCAGTGTGTGTGTGTATGTACTAGTTTGAGTGTGTGTGTAGACACTGCGTGCAGCAGACAACACGATTTACCAGATATTGCGGCGGAAATTAAATTTTAAAGCTTTAAAGTGATTTTCCTGTGTCGGCAAAATGTGAAACTGGCAGCCAACGCCACTTGCACAAGCACACACACACACATTCGCACTTTGTTTTATAGGCATTTATTATTTTTGAATTTTTTTTATGAACGAATGATTTTTTTTTGTAATTTTCATACGCTCGTAGCTAATAAAGGCGCGGCATTGTCAGTGAAGTGGAAAGTCATTTAAGTGCTGGCAGCAGGAAGAACAGCGAAAAGGCAGCCAGAAAGGCAGTAAAAATGGCGTGCCAGTCGAGCGAGGAGAAGAGTGGTGCTGGCGCTGAAGGGCCAAGTGGCTGTTAGAACGTGTGGCATGTTGAAGTAGCTGGGCAAGCCAGCAGCTTTTAATAGTATGTAAATAATCATAACGGCTGCTTTGGTCATAAAGTAAATACAAATAGGCGGGGCGGCATAACAGTAAAACCGCAAATGCGTTTGAGCAAGAAATATGATGCCCAGCAGAGTAAAGAGGAGTGAAGCGTGGTAAGCGGATAACATGAAATGATAAATGCGGGCACTTGAAGACATTACTGCTTGGAGCAGGCTTTTGATCTCGGTTAGCTCAAATAACATAAGGGCTTGCAGCTTGCGGAATCGAATGAAATGTGCTATTTTTGCTGCAGCATAAAAGTTGGTGTGAAAATTGAAGGAAAGTGTCGCAGAAAGTATGGGTAAGAGAGATGGGGCTCTTAAACAAATTTGACAAGGAGCAAGAGAATACTAGAGATCGAAGTTAGACAGCAAAATTCCAAAAATTAGCCTAACCATCTTCTAAGTACGTGCCTTGGAAGCTTACAAGTTCCAAAATATAAGTCTATGTAGCTGGAGCAAGGTTTTCCCATTAAGAAAGTCGATAGTGATATGTAAATAGAAAAATATGAAGAGCGCTACCTTCGCCCGCACCAAAGTTTACGAGTAATAGCCGTCACAGGTGCATTTTTAATGCAAAAATGTGTTTGAAAAACATTTGATCGGTCAGTTTGTATGACAGCTATATGCTATAGTGATCCGATCTGTACAATTTCTTCAGAGATGGTGGCATTGCCTGAGAAAATAATCCATGCCAAGTTGTGTGAAGATATCTATTCAAATGGAAAAGCTTTCCATACAAGCGCTTGATTCCAGTCGTTCAGTTTGTATGACAGCTATATGTTATAGTGATCCGATTTGTACAGTTTCTTTGGGGATTGTTTCATTGCTTTAGACTATAATCCATGAAAAGTTTCGAGAAGATATCTTTTAAAATGAAAAATCTTTCCATATTAATACTTTATTCTGATCATACAATTTGTATGACAGCAATATTCCAGAGTGATCCGATCTGATCAATTTTTTCGTGAATTGAGTCCTTACCCTAAAAAATAACTTATGACAAATATCGCGAAGATATCTCATCAAATGAAAAAGCTTTCCATACAAGCAATAGATTCCGATCATTCAGTTTGTATGGCAGCCATACACTATAAGGATCCGATCTGATAAATTTCTTCGTGAATTGTGTCTTTATCTTAAAAAATAATTTATGAAAAATTTCGTGGAGACATCTCATCAAATGAAAAAGCTTTCCATACAAGCACTTCATTCCAATCGCTCAGTTTGTATGGCAGCCATATGCTATAGAGGCTGATCTGAATAATTTTTTCGGAGCTTGCATCAATACCTTAGACAAAAACTTAAGTAAATTTTCGTGAAGATATCTCGTCAAATAAAAAGACTTTCCATACATGTACTTGAGTCCGATCTTTCAGCTTGTACGGCAGCTATAAGCTAGAATTGTCCGATATCGACGATTCCGACAAATGAAGAGCTCCTTAGAGGGCAAAAGGGCTCTGCGGCCCTTGCGCCTTGAAACTCTGCAATTGAAGCATTCCGTTTCAACTTTGAGTAAACAAACGGCATGCTTAAAGCCTTTGAGAAGTGCAAAGCAAAGCAAAGTATATGACGACTGTCAGTCGCATAAAGCCGCCATGAATAAAAATAAAAGGAGGGCGCAAAGAAAGGCGCGCACTGCAAAGCGATTGCCGCCAGCGACTGTGTGTATTTACCATTTGACAGTTAAGATTGGCATCTGCGTACACGAAGAAAAGGGCAAGCAATGAAAGAAGAATCACAGCAATTTAAATAAAATAAATGTAGCGTTGCCTGCTATTTGCCCACACCGCACACAAACACACCGACCGAACACCCCGCACTTCAACTGAGCCGCGTTTGCGCCTACGAGGGTCTACGCGTTGTCTATTTGCTCAATCCTCACTTGCTTTGCTTGTAGCCTGCTTCGCATACAAATATGTAGTGTGTAGCGTTGTCTTGCGCGCTGTGCCACACTTTCGTAAAATGCCCGCCACCATTTCAAAAGCAGATATCGGTTGTAAAGAAATGCGCTACAGCGCTGAGCGATCGCAATCAGTGTTGGCAATAAACGCCTGCCGCCATTATGTTGCACGACAATTATATGAAAGGAAACTGTAATTTCAAAGCGCCGCTCACCAGCACAAAGCAACGGCAAATTGCAAGCGGCGTACAAAGTTCTAACAAAACAAATCGTCTAACCTAATTCTTTTTGTGTTCGGTTTTTTGCCGTCGAAGTGCTGCGCTCTTTTTGTTAAGTTGCCGCCAGCTGCAAGCCTACTATTGTACTTTTCTTGTTTGTGGTTTATGGTCACTGCTTTGCCTAGTTCTGTTTGGATTTTTGTTTTGCTGCAGCGCAGAATTATTGGAATACACAAATTTGTTGAGCTTTTCCTTTGTTTTGTTTTGTTTTGTTTTGTAATAATTGTAGCACTCGAAATTTTCAAGGATTTTTGTGTGCAAAAAGAAAGTCGGCCTCTGGCAGCGATTTAGCTTGGTTTATCTCAATTCGGTCTAATAATTTCTATTTTTTTTGATGAGAGAAAAGCCAAGTTTCTGGCGATGACTTGCTTTATAATCATATTACTTTAAAATACGAATGCCATATTATAAAAAAATTCACATTCTGAAGTTGACCCAATTTTAATCTAAATGTAATTTAAGTGGTTTTGAAATATATGTACACTAGCACTACAAACAAATTAGTCTACAATTTATTAAGTCTACAACCAACTCATATTTGGTTGTAGACAGTTTTTTTCATTTTGTGAGAAAATTTACCAGAAGATGTATAGTTTTTTCGTCATAGGTACTTTGAAGTGAGAATTTTGATTGAAAATTTTAGATTTTTCCATATTAAAAGGTTACATGGGTTCCCTCGGGTAAAAAACAGTCTTTTTTCAACAATATGTTCTCATATAAAAAATGATATTTTTTCGCATATAAAATTTAAATAATTTATTAGAATTTTTTATTGATACAAACATACACTATTAACAAAGACATTTTGAAATTTTTGGGAAAAGTTATTTTAAACTCGACCATTATGACGCCATTTCTGGAGATCCTTTGGAAAAAAGATGTGCTCGCGTTGGCCAGATAACTCGTTACAGGATCATATAGACCTTAACTTTGAACTTGGACGAAGGAAAAAAAACTGAAAATTGGATTTTTACAAAAAAATAAAAATTTCAGTGAAAATTTCGCTACATTTTTTTTTCAAATAATTGTAATCGAAAAGGTAATCCTTCGTACAAATGTTTTGTAATTGTATCTTAAAGACCTGTATAAATTGCATGAAGATAGGTTTAGTAGTTCTCGAAAAATCTTGCCAACCGACTTCAAAAACCAATTTTCGAAAAAATGCGTTTAAAGACGACGCACTTAGCCTAGCACAAGAGAGTATAAGTCTTTAGGAAAATATTACTTTGATCAATTTGAAAATTAAGGAAAATATTCTAGAGGTGTTATAGAACTTAATAAGATAATAAAAATTAAATTTTTTTTAAATTATAACTGTATGTATATAACCCTTAAAAAACCTTACTTTTACTCGTACCATACTTTCTAATTCTCAAAATTTCTTCTGTCAAATTGAAAATTGATTTTTTGGTGTAAATTTTTTAAAGTTTATCTACTTAGTACCGTGTAATATTATAATTGCATGGCTTAATGCTTATTTCCAAAAAGTTCGCGGTGGCGTATGAGAAACATTTTAAATCAATTTGTATAATAAATGATCAAATGAATGTTGAGAAAACTTTGTATATATGTATATTGAAAAATTTATAATTATTTCTGACATTTGTTATGAATTTTATGTTAAACATTTTCGAGGATAGGAAGGACTTAAGAAAATGTTTTTAATCTGACTCCATAGTTTACAGAAATATGTATATCCATTTGTAGTCGAAAAAGAATTTTCGTATTTTTGATCAAACTTTAGCTTATTTTTTTATATTTATATTAATAAATAAGTAAACAAATATGTACCATTTTGGTCGACCACTTTTTGCCATTTTTCCGCTAGAATCTTTATTCGAGCAGTGTAAAACTTTCTTCAGTGTAAATCGAAATTTCGAAATTTCCAAAACGGTAGCGAGCGAACTATTGTTGTACTACAAGAACGCAGCATTGTCTCCGTAAACTTCACAAATTTCATTCGTGGCTTGTGCGGCATACTTAACTTTTTTGTACAAAAATTTCAAAATATAACAAATTTCTTCATTATTACTCATTTTTGAACAGCTGTTGCTTTTCTCCAACTTCCCCGAATTTTTTTCGGTTAAAAGGAAGCCTAAAATTTCGCGTTTCCAACACGAAAATACTTTTTCGACTACCAATAATAAAGGCGTATAACTTGCCAACTATAGTACACTTATCAGAGAAATAATAATTTATGCAATTAAAACCGATTTGGGAACAAGTGTGTCAATTGAAATTTTCCGCACGAACAAAAAACGCTCAAAATTGGTAATTCAATATGAACAAGTAAGGAAGGGCTAAGTTCGGGTGTCACCGAACATTTTATACTCTCGCATGGTAAAGTGATAATCGAGATTTCATTATCCGTCATTTACAGATTTTTCAAATACCGTATTTTTGTAAAGTTTTATTCCGCGATCATCATTGGTTCCTAATGTTTATACTCGTATTATACAGAGAAGGCATCAGATGGAATTCAAAATAGCTTTATATTGGAAGAAGGCGTGGTTGTGAACCGATTTCACCCATATTTCGTACATGTCATCAGGGTGTTAACAAAATATAACATACCGAATTTCATTGAAATCGATCGAGTAGTTAACGAGATATGGTTTTTGGTCCATAAGTAGGCGACGCCACGCCCATTTTCAATTTTTCAAAAAAGCCTGGGTGCAGCTTCCTTCTGCCACTTCTTCCGTAAAATTTAGTGTTTCTGACGTTTTTTGTTAGTCGGTTAACGCACTTTTAGTGATTTTCAACATAACCTTTGTATGGGGGGTGGGCGTGGTTATTATCCGATTTCTTCCATTTTGGAACTGTATATGGAAATACCTGAAGAAAATGACTCTGTAGAGTTTGGTTGACATAGCTGTAGTAGTTTCCGAGATACGTACAAAAAACTTAGTAGGGGGCGGGGCCACGCCCACTTTTCCAAAAAAATTACGTCCAAATATGCCCCTCCCAAATGCGATCCCTTGTGCCAAATTTCACTTTAATATCTTTATTAATGGCTTAGTTATGACATTTTATAGGTTTTCGGTTTCCGCCATTTTGTGGGCATGGCAGTTGGCCGATTTTGCCCATCTTCGAACTTAACCTTCTTATGGAGCCAACAAATACGTGTACCAAGTTTCAGCATGATATCTCAATTTTTACTCAAGTTACAGCTTGCACGGACGGACGGACAGACGGACGGACAGACGGACGGACAGACAGACATCCGGATTTCAACTCTACTCGTCACCCTGATCACTTTGGTATATATAACCCCATATCTGACTCTTTTAGTTTTAGGACTTACAAACAACCGTTATGTGAACAAAACTATAATACTCTCCTTAGCAACTTGTTGCGAGAGTATAAAAACAACGCAGTAATGTCATGTTTTCGTGTCAGTAAAGCTTAATGTATAATCCTTAATGATCAGTTGTGGCAACAAAAAAATTCCAACCAAAAACGTGTGCATAACTGTAAAAGCAGCAATATGAGCCAATTGCACGCAGTTAAAGCAAATAAATAAATTTAGAGAATGAAATATGAGCAAAGTGAAAATATTTGTATATATAATATTTATGCATGTATATATGTATATGTATACATAAATAATATATTTATATGTTTATATGTGGTTAGTTGTGAATTTTAACGCTCTAAAAGTGCAAATAATTTCCAAGCTGCATTTAAAGGCTTAGCGAGTGTCATAAAAATAAGCCAAGTAATCCCTTACATGCCAATTTATTGATTAAATAACAAATGGCATTAACACCACATGAATACAAGTATATGTGTATGCATGCATGTATGTATGTATGTATGTATGTATGTATGTCATAATAAAATACTTCAAAATCGTTATTATTTTCGGGCAAATCGCTTAATGCCGAGCACACACACATGCGCACACACATGCACTAACACAGAACGACGCAAATAAATGCGAAAGTACATGTCAAGCGTAATAAGCGCTTATGAAACGGCTTAAAGCGCCTAAATGTATGCTATGCATAACGCTTGCTAGGACTAAGAGAAGTGCGCCTGTATGTGTTGTACACATACACAAATGCGCGCGTGTGTGTAAGTGATTTTCACAGCATTTATGCTGCTGCTGCTGCATGCGAGTGTAGTACAGTTAATTTCCGCAGCAATTCGAGCGTAAATTGGCCATGGACCAGCACGCGTAGTATTATTACATATGAATGGTATTATATATATATATATGCATGTGTGTGTGCATGCGCTTGAAATTGATTGTTTCGGCTTAATCGCTCGCCAACTGCCAACAACAAAAACAACAACAGCAGTGTAGCTAACTAAAATTTGCTAGCGCACAGGCTTATAACTGTTTTGATCAGTTGGCCATTGGCGCGTGCCGAACGCCACCAGGCAGTGCAATCATCAGAACTGGCGTACAACATACATTGGTTGCTGGAAAAAATTTTATATTGGAAAAAATATTAATGACTAAAAATGTAAAAAATTTTGTTATTGTTATAGTTGTAATGGATAAGGAAAAAATTGAGCTGATTGATACTATAAATAAAAGAGCTTGAAAAGCAGGATTTTCCGGTTATGCAATTCTATAAAATTATTGACATGAAATAGTTGAAAAAAATTAATTTTTCTTTTTAATTGCAATGCTTTATAAAAAAAATATTTTTTTTTTAAATATGAATATATTTTGTAAACATTTTTTTATTTTTTAATATGAATATATTTGGTAAAAAAAAATTTTTTTAATATACAATTTTTTGAAAGAAAAATTTTTTTTTTAAATATGTATACATTTTTATAAAAAAAATAATTATATAATAAAATAAAATTTTTAAACCGATAAATTCTCTTAATGAGAAAGCAATGAAACGTAATTTTTTAGGAAAATAAAAATATTTTATGAAAAAATTTCTTTTTCTATGAAAATTTCTTTTTCTATGAAAAGAAATTTTACATTCCTACGTTTGCATGCATACATTGAATTATTGTAAATTGATAGCTTTAACTCTTGTATAACGGTATGATTTAATGCCTTTGTACAATTGGTTGCATGCGTACTCACATATTTACCGCCTTACTTTACTATATACATCTACATATATGCATATACATATACAAATATATACATATGTACATTAACATAACTCTGCATTTACGGTTATATATGTCAGTGCTGCCCGCCAATCATTCATATTTTATAAGCGCGCCTTTTTATAGCTTGCCACAATTTTTTATTATTTTTCTCTTTTCTTTTTATTGAATTTTTATTGTGTGTTTTCAATGAAACTCTGGCAAATTTTTATTGTTCGCTTGTAAAGTGGCGAGATTTTCTTTTTATTTTACTTTAATGCAGCTTTTATTGGTTGCTATATAATATTTTCGCGAATGGCACTCCAATTGAATATTAACAATATCAATTTTTCAAAGAAAATGTTGCTTAAAAGTTGTTTGTGAGGTATCAACAAGGATAATAAATATTTCAGGCTTTTCGCACGACAGTCGTGTATAAGTAACCGGAACGGACCCGGATTTTTATGCGACCAAGGACTACCAACTCGCCAAAGCAATTGCTTGGCTGAGTTTAAAATATATATTTTTTTTAATTTCAGAATTTCTTTGTTGTCTAAATTTTAATAAAATATTTAATTTTTTATATAAAAAAATAATTTTTGAAAAAAGCTGTTTTTTACCGAAGAAACCCATGTAAAATGGCACTATTCGCACACATAAGAGCTCTCAACAATATTTTGTTTGTTTGCGCACAGTTTTCATTCTAGTGTCGGTATCATCACACTCACTCCAGGCTAAGCCATAAATTTTTGTTTGAATCCCACTTTGTCTGTCTTATATATTTGCGGTATTTTAAACATCACTTAATAGATCTAAATTAAGCTTCTGACAAGACTTTCTTAATTTGACGACATGTGGCTATTTTTGTTAAGATATAGGGCTGTAGGATTCTATAAAAGTTAATAATGACTTACAGCTATTGTTGGATTCTATATTGTAATAATTTTATCTGCTTTGTGACCCTTGGTTTTTATCTTTTTACGTTGGCTTTTCTCTTTATAGATTTTTATACATTTTGTGCTTTAAATTGCTCTCTGAAAGAGTTTCAGAAACCTTTGAAGAGCTTAGTTGACAATAGCAATACTATATCTTCTTCAATTGAATTCGAAGTAATTTACCAAAGGTGTATTATTAAGAAGAGATGAATAAGCGCCAACAAATCTAAAATTTGAAAACTGCAGAAAGTCTCAGGATTCTACAGTTAGAGCTGTTATTTTACAGTAACTTTAAAGAACTTTGCAATATGAGGCTTCTACCAGAGATTTTGCAATATTACCATATATTTATGAATAGAAGCATTACTCACATAGCTTCGTTGAGCTTAAAAGTGGTCTGTGTCTTATAGGTAACTAAAATATATTAGTTTATGTATTTGTTCAAAAGAGTGGTGTGTGTCTTGGATAAAGCTAGAAAATATTAGTTCATTCCAAAACCCGATGATATCATTAAGGTAATTTCCATAAATTTTTGCTAGCTGATATAATAAAAAATTTAAAAGCAGCTTATGGCAAATACCCACTTTCATTAGGGTATAAGTTTGAGTGATTCATCATACATATGTTGTTCAAGTCTTATTCGTTTAGTAACTCCTGGCTTCAGAAATAAATGTTCCGGTGCCAAATTGACTTGCTCATTCTAAACACAGGTTTATGATCTGTAGGTCTTTCGGCATATGTCTAGTATAGTTATACTCGTAGTATCTCAAAGCGTCGTTATCTGTCACGTTTTCCAAGCTCTTACTGAAATTATGGATATAAGTATATTGTAACTGAAGTTTACATAAAACTTATGGGATGTGGAATGTGAAATTATTCTTCATCCTTCACTGCCTATTTTTCTCTAAAAATACACTTGTTTATTGAGTTTTTTTGTTACCGTCCCATATATCCTTGCACATAAATCTATTTAGTTTAAAATAGAAACATAGCTTAAATTCGCTTTCAGCACCGACTTCGCATGCAGATTTCTACACGAACAGGTAATTAACTGAAATTGGGTTAATGAATTCACTCTCGCGCTGCATGGACGAGCAAAAAAACAAAAAAAAAAAATAAACTAAAAGCAAATGCAGCTACCGACGCACGAGGCATTAGACCGCAGAGCACAGTTATTGATCAATGGCAATATGCATGTACATTTACACATGTATATATATATATAGAGACACATGAAAGCACTTCCACTCAATTTGACTTGCGCTTAGAGGTGGCGCGCAACAAGCAGCAAGTGGAGTACGGTGCTTCTATTGCACAGTTATTTATATCTATAAGTGAGGCGTTTAGTAACTTACGAATATATATACACATAGAGTCATACATACATATATACATATATATATATTTCCAATCCCGTACTTAAATCGCCAGCTCATTCTGTGCGGTATCACAGCATTCATATTTCCTTGCAGCCTGTGCATCCATCGCGCATGACGCGAGTTTTCCATTTCCATTTTTGCATTAAATATAATGTTGTTTGTATGTGTGTGTGTGTTTCAGCGCACAAATTGCGAAATTGTGTTAATTACTTTTGTGATTCGCTGCAATATTAATGCATTTGCCAACATGCGCTGCAGCTGTCCGCGTACGGTCGCGTTGTGGGGTCTCCTGTTAGCTTCTTCAAAACTTAATTAATTTCTGTTTTGAAATTCAAAAAAAAAATATATATTAAAAGAAAACAAAAGAGAAGTATTTATCACTGATCATCACCACACTGGTTTTGTACTCATTAAAATTGCAAAATTGACATACCAGCGCAGGCATCACCGTGGATTGCATTGGCTGTAAATCGAATCGTTGTGGCAAGTGGCTGGTTGTCACTATTATAGAGGTATTGATTATCGGCTTTTGTGGTATATATGTGTGTATATGTATATATGATTAGCAACATACATGTCTATATAAATACAGCTAGCGCCGTTTATACTTGTACATATGTATATCAGAAAACTCTTGCCAACGTTTTACCAGTGGCTCTCAACATGTGAAGTCGGCGTTGATAAGTTATTGATTTCGAGTTTAATGAAACAGATTTAAATAACGAGCTAAAGCCTAGAAAAGTCATATTTTCTTTAAAGGAGACCTCTGTATCCGAAGCAGAATTCCTCCAATAAAGTTTTTCTTCAATTTTAAAGTATAAAATACCTAAAAATGGTGCGGCGATACGTGGTATTGAACTTTTCCGTAGAAATTTTTAATAATTTTGCATTTAGCACTTTATTCAGCTGGCATTTTTCTAAGCTGGATAAGCGCTGAATACCAAAAGAACTATAAGAGCAGGTATAGTGTCTATAGTTTAGAGCCTCATTCATAACATTACACTGCAGTGGAGGCTTATGTGAACAACTGAGATAATTTAAAACATTAACAATTTTTCCTGATTATCGGCTTTTGTTCATTTCCAAATGATATAATAAGCTTCGTAAAGTTCTTTAGTGTTTATTCTGTAAAAGTGATATCTTTTTCCGACACAGAGTTCCTCAAATGGAATATTTCTTCAATTATTCAGCCAACTTTTTTATTAGCTGAATATGCGCTGAATATCCAGAGTACTGAGAAGACAAGTATAGAGCTACTTTGTAGGTGATTTAGAACCTCATTAAAATCTTTAGTTAATGTGAGCAACTAAGTTAATTCAATTCATTAAAAGCTTGCCCTGGTTATCGAAATGTGTTCATTTCCAAAGATTATGCTACATAATAAAACTAATTTAACTTCTAATAAGATTTTTGCGTAATTTTTGCATTCAGCTCTTAATTCAGCTTGCATTTTAATAAGCTGAATAAGTGCTGAATATCAAAGGAACTGAAAAGCCAGTTATGGTTTAGGAGTAGAAGTGATTTAGAGCTAGTGGACGCTTATGTGTGGTACTGCACGTAAAATTTGTTAATTTCTATATGACTCAAAATCAACTCAAAGCATCAAAAATATTGTCGAGGTTAACGATGTGTACAAAACTTAAATTTGACCCTAGGTATTAAAAATAAAGGTAGGAAAGGATTGAGTGTAGTCACTTTTTCAAAGTTTTCTGATTATTCCAAATTCCAATTTCCTCTATATTCTCCATTACCGAAAATACATTCTAAGTTTTCTTTTTTTCTGTAACTACATACATATGCCTCTACTTATATGGAGACATATTTATACATGAATACCTTTCCAACCTGCAATTTTTATCTCTCAAATGGGTCAGATGGGCGTGTGTTTGCATGCAATTCGACCACGCTGTTTGCCCATAAACGTCAATGACTACAAATTACTGTTGTTTGTATAGCACTTTGCAGCCGTTATGCTGCCATAGCAAAACCGTTTTTTTCGATTTTGTATTGTTGTTGCAATATTTGTTATTTTTAAATCTCCGCTCACGTTTGTTTGCCTTTACGCTGGCGTTGTTTGTTTTCATTTTTGATTGCCTTAATGTGGGCTAATGATTTTTAATGACAACAGAAACCAGCCACGGATTTGTAATTAAATACGAAAACAAACAATAAAATTGGCAAATAAATATTGGGCTGCCACACGATTTACAATTTTAATTGATTTATGCATTTTAAATGCGCAAATTATGTGACAGCTGATTGAGCAGATAATGAAATTTATGGTATTTTACAGCTGGGTTGAAACTCCTGAAGTAAAGAAATAATTTTTTTGGCATATTTGCTATTGAAAATTTATTTATTTTTTTAGTGTTTACGATTATTATAATAGTTATTATAAATCTATTATTTATTTTTCTCATTGTTATGCTTGTTTCTTGCAGGTGAGTTATGTGAAACAATGACTTTTAAGACATGGCTGTTATGAAATGAAAGTTTCTATGTAAGTTTTATCTAAATTTAACATACAAGAACTTTCATGAAGCAAAATAAAGTTATTCAGCTTCAGCTTACGTTATTAAGCTCTATTCAGCGCATATATTTCGTTAAATATTACCAAAAGTTATACAATAACAGCTAAAATTATAGTTATTACGTTGTTTTAAGAATTCAGACTGTAGACAGCGTGGTGGAACTTGTATTCAGCTTCAGTTAAAATTATTCAGCTCTATTCAGCGAATATGTTTGGTTAAATATGTACTCAAACTTATATAATCGCAGCTAAAATTATAATTATTGCGTTGTTTTAAGAATTCACATTGTAGTCAGCGTCATATAACTTGTATTTAATTCTATTCAGCGCATGTATTTTGTTACGTAAGTGCTTAAAGTTATAAAAAAGCAGTTAAATTTTTAATTTACACGTCGGTCTGCAAATTCAGCTTTCACTCAGCGTAGAGTAGCTTGTATTTAGTTCTATTCAGCGCATATATTTATATAGATATGTGCTTTAAGTTACGTAAGCGCAGCTAAAATTACAACTCCTACGTCGTTTTGCGAATTTAGCGTTTATTCAGCGTGAAGTCGCTTGTATTTAGTACTATTCAACGCATATATTTAGTTTAGTATGTGCTTAACATAATTTTAAATAATTAAAGTTACATAAACACAGCTACATTGCAATTCCTACGTCGGTTTGCGAATTCAGCGTTTATTCAGCGCGTTGTAAATGATTAAATATAATTTATTTCACATAAAACAGTACTAAAAGTAAATTTTTTTAAAGTTTGCTCCAATTCAGTTCATACTAAGCAGTTTAAATATTTTTGCACTTAAAAGAGTACCATATTTAATCTACAAGTCCTCACAATAGCCAACTCTCAAACCACAGATTTTGTGTCTGAAAATCTACCCATTTTTTATTAAGTCATTTAAATGCTAAATTCTAAAACCAGTAAAAATGAAATATATTAATAAGTATGTGCGCAAACTTTTCATGATAAATGCAAAATTGCTTATTCTATAAATTTCAAACGCTATTCTTGAGTTCCGCAAACATATAATATTTTACAACCTCCCCAACCATCAATTGTATTCAATTTGCACAGCCAAAACGAAACTTCTCCGCTATTACTTTGCCGCACTGCAGCCGAACTTGCGTGACAAACGTTTAACTTTACCGTTGGTACACGACTTGTGTGGGTAAGTTTGCACAAATTGTCTGTTTATCATATAAATTTCCGTTATTGAGGACACTGTCACTCTTTAAATTTATGATTCGCCTTCATTGGCTTGTGCTGACCCAGTGCAGGACCTCTGAGCGCGCCACATGCGTGGCTAGCATACGTTTTTTTTCATGGAACACGAAATGTACGAGTGTTTTATACCAAAAATATAATAAATTGTTATTATTTATGTGTTGCTGGGGGTTGCCATGTAGAAATATTTTACATTTTCTAGTAGCGTGGCATATTTTAAGTATATTGAAAATGCGAGTTTAGAAATGTAAGCTATTTCCTTCATGCAATCAGTTATTTTTTAACCAGGTCAGGACGCAAAATTTAATATTATTCAGCGAGATACTAGTAAAAGCTGAGTACCACATAATTCAGCAAGTTGTTCAATGCGCTGAATAAAAAAGTCTAGAAATCCGATACGATTTGCTTAAGAATTGTTGTTTAGTTCAATGTTTAACGCCAACAGAAGTGTTTAAAACGCGGTGCTATACAACATAATATTAGAAGTGAAGCGTCAATAAAGTTTAAAGCTATCCAACGCACTTTAGAATATAAAAGATATTAAGCCAAGTCTACAATTACCAATTTTTGCGTATACAAGTAAACTTTTTGGGCTTCTTGATATCATTCACATTTTAAAAAATATATATTAAGAAAGTATATAGTATGTATTTCTTATTTTCAGTGTATTCAGAAATATATCACATGTAATCAGCGGGGGTTTTTACTGTTAGTAATTACGTAGCAGGGAATTTCGACTTATATTACTAAGTATTACATAGTATTCAGCATTTTTCAGCGCAAATATATTTAAAAATTTCCAGTTAGCAGGAAACTTTAACTTATATTGTTATTAATATTATGTATTCAGCGTTATTCAGCGCATGTAAAAGCCAGATAAATTGAAAATTTTCCAGTTAGCAGGAAACTTTGACTTATATTGTTATTAATATTTTGTATTCAGCGTTATTCAGCGCATGTAAAAGCCAGACAAATTGAAAAATTTCCGGTAAGCAGGGAGTTTTGACTTATATTATTTACAATACTATGTTTTTAGCGTTATTCAGCGCATATAAAAGCCAAATAAACTTTAAACATTTTCAGTGATATACTCAAAGTTTCGGTAACTTTAATAAAATGTGTTGCTGAATTACTCAACATCATCATTTTGGAAATGTAGTTGGCAACCCTGCTGCGAAAAAATCTAATTTCCATAGAAAATACATAAATGTCCCATGTATTTATTGTGAAAGCAGTTGTGGTGACTTATATAATCATGTGACATACATACATATATACCATAAGTATGCTTGAATGTGCGTCAGGTTTTCACCGACTCTAAAGTTGACTGTGAATTGATAAACCCAAATAACAAAAGCAATCAGCCGAGCTGTCAAGCCACTCATATACTATATCATTGAATGCAAATGAGAAATGAAATGCTTAAATTTTCAGTTGACAGCTGAGAAGGCAACACAAAGCAAAACGAAAAGGAATAAGCAAGTGAATGTCAAGAAAATCAATCAATTGTCGGGCATGCGGTTGACTTTTTGAATATACATAATACATCGCTTAATAATTCCATACGTGAATGTGGCTAGGTCTATAATTTGTGTATATATAGTATATATGTAGACATACTTGTTCGATTTCGCTCACTTTCCATCGTTTGGCTCATCAAGTGTTCGCTCAATTGCAGTTCAATCTCATAAAATTTCATGCAATTTATGCTCATAAACTTTTTATTGATTACAATGCATATTGATCGAAAGTGATGAAAATGCTTAAAGCAGAAGTTTCAAGTGGCTAGTAAGTAATACTTACCCATACATACTTTATATGTATATACATAGATACTTATATATATACATATTTACATAAGTGGCTGTCGGTGGCGCAGTATGAAGGCTACCAAATAAATTGGTTCCGGTCAAAAGTCAATGTGGTGCAGTCAATACATAGAAAAGTGTGTCAAACTCAAAATGGTTGACCGCTGCGAAAGTAACAATTTGAATGCGGCAGCCATGAAATAAGTAGAGGCGGAAGTGCATATGAAATTGAATTTGCAATAAAGTTTGATGGGGAAATTGAAACTTTTTTGCTGAAACTATGAAAGCTATTAAGCGCAAGGAAATGCAAAGGCAAATGTATTCATACAGCTTATACAGGATGTGAAAGGATATGCGTTTATTTGTTGAAGTACTGTGTGCTTTAGTTGATATTAATTTCAGTGCAGATAGAATTCGGTGCTATGGAATGCACTTGAGATTATGGTGGAGAGTTTGTTTGTTAATGAAGGCATAATTTTTAGTACGTTCTTTGAATTCAGCACATTGAAGCGTAATTCAGCACAATTCAGCGCATTCAATAAATAGCTAATATTTCTTATTCTGCCGTTTATGGGCAAGTTTAATGAGAAGAATTGAATTTAGTTGAACTCAGCACAATTGGTAGTTGCTTATCGAAAGTTTTGGTTACCTTTGATAAAGAACTGTTTAACCAACTTTCGCAAAACACTATTAGAATTATGTACTGACTATTTGCTTCAGTTTCAGATGATTAATTAATTGCTTTTACTTTTCAAATAACATATTTTCAAATTAAGCGCCATTAAAACTGAGTCAGAGGTGCTTTTTCATGAAAATTCAGCATTTTTGTGTTAAAATGTTTCTTAATAGAAATTTAATGCGCTGTCAATAGAGCAGCATTTTGTTTTTTTTTTTTTTTGTAAGCAGATTCATCCTCATGAAAAACTAAATTAGCTCGAACTGACCTAGCTTTTTTGTATTTATTTTATTTACTTGTTTGCTTTCTCATTGAAATTCAGCTCAATTCAGCATAGTTTCTTTTGTTTAGTAATACTTTTGTCTTTACAGAAATATACTTAGCTCTTTAGAATTTTCAATACTAATTCAGCACTCGTTTATTAATGAAATTATGGCGTAATAGCCCATGTTTTGTTAAACTATTTGATATTCAGCTCAATAAATTCCAGAAAGCGCCTTATAAACAACAATTTATTTTCTGTTTTAGTATTATTAGACTAATTTTGGATAACACGTTTTCAAGAACTAACTATTTGTGCTGAATACTAATTAAGTGCTCATTTATAGATGAAACTAAGACCTAGTATTTCCTCATTTAGCACAAGGCTTGCAATTCAACTCATTTTAGCGCTGTTAAACTTCTAAAAATACAATATTTTTAGCTTTTTTGTATTTATTCTTGTTAAATACTAATTCAGCGGTCATTTATGGATTAAATAATGACGTGATAACGTTTCATTTGTCACGAAGATTGCAGTTCAGCTCAATTCAGCGCTGTTAGACTTTGAAAAATTCATTATTCACGTTTTTTGCAATAGACTTATTTAAGGATGAAAACAAAACTAAGTAACTCATGATTTCGCATATTGATTACAATTTAGCTCAATTCAGCTTTGTTAAACTTTGAAAATGCTCTACTTTTTGCTTTTTTGAATTAACTTGTGCTATATTATAATTCAGCGGTTATTTATGGATTAAATAATGACAAGATAGGCCTTTATCTGTAACGAAGGTTGCAATTCAGCTCTATTCAGCACTGTTAAACTTTGAGAAATTCATTATTCCACAATTTTTTGCAATAGTTTGTGCTAAATACTAACTCAGCGCTTATTTAAGGAGGAAGGCAAAACTAAGTAACCTATGAGCATGACTAAGTAACCCATAACCAATTCAGCGCTGTTAAACTGTGAAAAATTCATTATTTCATGATTTTTTACAATAATTTACACCGGTTACTAATTCAGCTTTCATTTATGGACAAAACTAGAACTAAATAACTCAATTCTCGCATTAATTGCAATTCAGCTCAATTCAGCGCTTTTAAACGTTCAACAATACACTATTTAATGCTGTTTTTAAATAATGTATTTAATTTTGACAATTATGGTAAACAAATTGTCAATATTCTTACAAAAATATGAAATTTTAATTATCCAAAAACATGTTTTGTCATGTAAGTGGAAATAAAAACAATTACGTAATTACTCGAACAACCACAATATGAACACTAAATGTAATGGAAACAAATGAATGTCAAAAATACAATGAAATGGCACGTTTATAAATTCGATGACAGTTAAGTCAAATGTCAATTGTTTACAAAATTGCGAAATAATAATACCGCAGGCGGAACGCATACATTAATTAATGCAAAATCCACCGAGAGCGGTCGAACAAAGGGAGCAATGGTGGGGCAAATGGAAACAAAAGTGGCGGGAGAGAACAGAAAATCGAATTCAAACAGTGATGGGCAAAAGTCTGGCCAAACTTATTTCGTGTTTATGCTGTCCATCGTTTTCACCAAAAGCGCTTATTGAACAACCACCGAACCACTCCGCCGACACATTTGCAACTTCAGCTGCAATAATGAGCCGCATGTTGGCATTGCATTTTCATTACAACCATTAAATAATTTATGCGCAAATATTTTCATTTGGCACACACGCTGCGTCTAAACAAAATGCAACAGCAGACAACGGTGACATAAATAACAGCAACAATGATGCTGCGCTTACCAGGCAAGTGCGTGAAAGTTTGTGCAACAAGGGTTTTGGACGCGCAGCAGCGGTTGCGGCGCAAGCGAAAATGTATTGCCTGCCGGTGAGCTAAATAAGAGGGACCTGCTTGGTACTTTCAATATGTTTGGGGAAAAGCTTTAACATGAACACCTGCTGTTGGCTACATGCAATGTCAAACAATGAGTTTTTAATGTCAATGTAAGTGCGTGTGTAAAAGTACAGTGTTGGGTCTTATTATTAGGTTCCTAATGAAAAAAAAGAAGTTTCAATTAAATGTTTCCCTTTTAAAAGTACAGTATTGGACCTATTATTAAGTACATAAAAGAAAAAACTACTTTTTTTGTAAAAATTTGTGCTAAATACTAGTTCAGCGCTCACTTGTGGATGAAAATAGGACTTAATAACACAAGACTTGTTACATTGATTACAATTCAGCTCAATTCAGCGCTGATAAACTCTGAAACATTCACCAATTCATGCTTTTTTGCAATGATTTGTGTTAAATACTAATTCAGCGCCCATTTATGGATGAAATTAAGACTTAGTAAATTATGATTTCTTCCATTGATTGCAATTCAGCTCTATTCAGCGCTGGTAAACTTGAATTGGAAATTTAAATTTTATCAAAACCGTAAAAGCTTATTAAAAGCGCTAAAAAACAAGAAAAATTATTTAAGCAAATTTGAAACCAATTTATTATTCAAAAGAGTTGCCAGATTGGTTTTACATTTTTTTTTAATTTCCGAAAGTTGATTAAAAGCGCTAAATAACAAAAAAAGTTATTTAAGTAAGTTTTGAAGCCAATGTAATAAACCTTAAACTTAATGCAGTTGCCACCTGTGTTTGAAACTTTTTACAAAAGTCCGAAAGTTGACTAAAAGCGCTAATAACCGAACAAGGTTTTTAAGCAACTTTTATTGCAAAATTCGTTATTAATGGAGTTGCCAGATGAGCTCGATTTTTAAGCATTTTTTTTAAATATGAAATAAGCTTTAAGATTTTATTATGCGTTTATTCCTGTGTAAAAATACTTGACAGATTATTGAAGATTGGCATTTAAATAATTTTTGGAAAAAGGTTGTGACCTTTATTTGAAATTCATATGTGTATCGAATGAATAAAAAAAAATAAGGCAGAAATATTGTCGTTATTTATAAATAAATATGATGATAAAAAATATGACGTTATGACGTTGCCACCTGAAAAGATTTTATGGTATTGCCAGCTGATTTAAATTTAATAAAATTAAAGATTTAAAATGGCAAATGGTTAAAGTAAGACATATTTTTACTGATTTTAATTGAAGCTTATCTTCTTCTAATTTTGTAAGCACTTATTTTTATTCTAGATTTCTACGATATCAAAACTACATTTTTAAGTATTGTCTACTGTAAAATATATCAACTATCTGTTGTGTAAAAATGAAAACAGTTTCCAGCAATCACTGAAAAATGCCACTACAGCACATTCCAGCACAGCTTCACATTTGCTCGTTACCTGTAAGTCCAAGAACAAAGCTAAATAGCAGCAAAACTTGCTATCTGCCATTTCTTTATTTCGTTGTGCTGCAACCACATGTGTGTGTATGTAAAACAGTGAATAAATAAGAGCAAACGCTGGCATTGCAAGCAAAGGAATACCGAAGTTACGTATACGCCCTGCAGTACCACCTTGTGGCGGACAGCAGAAGCTTTTGCAGCAATCAGCATTGTTTGATTTTTCATTACTCACATGAAAACTTATTATTTAGCAAAAAACATGTGCATGTGTATGTGTGTTAAAGAAAAATGGAAAGTAGAGATTTTCAGCATAGACTTAGAACGGCATGTTGCTGCAGCTAGAGTAGGTTTTGTAGCAATTGTGGTTGTAGGAGTATTTGTAAACGGTTGCTACAATGAAAGTGCTTACATTTGTAGCAATACTGGCTCAGTAGCTGCATACGTGTGTAGTGTATATGTACATATATACCTATTGTTATAATAGCTAAACAATGCAATTCCATCTCAGGTATGAGCACTTCTTTAGCTGTTCCTGAGTATATGCTTGTAAAACATATATTTTTGTATTTGAGTTTTAAGCTATTTGGAGCAAAAAGAAGTATACACATGTTTTATAGTCTGTTGAATTTGTTTCAACTGTCAGGTGAGCATGGTTTTGCAGAGTTTTATTTGTGGTTTGAAACGTGTTTTCATTCTGAGAAATTTTCTGAGGCATTTGTGTTCAATATGTGAGTTTTCAATAGTATTTAAGAAGCCATTGGATGGGCTCAGCTGTTGCTATACTTTCACTTAGTTTCAGCACTTGAATTTATTAAGTTAAAATTAGACGTTTTATTCAATGAAATTCATAATATTACCTTCTCCTTTATTGGATCTATTTATTATTTTAGTATTATGTCTAAAACTAAGTCTACCAATTATTCTAGTAGTAAGCATATCCCACTGCTGAAAGCTCAAATTCGGGAAGCATTGATAACAATGAACACAAGGACAGCTGTTGTAAAAAGAAACAGTCGAAAGATGTATGCTATAGCTCACCTTTAAGCACAGAGTAATATTTATTTTACAAAATTAGAAATGTTTTCAAATCAATGAGGTAATCTTTTCTTAATATCCCAGCATTTTCTTAATATCCACTAAAGAGAAAAAAAATAAAAAATAAAAAAATAAAATTAACTAAAGAATTAGAAGAGAATTAGAGAAGTTATAATGCATATATTAGCTAGAACAAGAAAAAATATTAACTTTGGTTGCATCGAAGCTGTAATACCTCCAACAAATACAAAGATTCCTCACAAGAACTTTTATCGGTGCATTTGTATGACAGCTGTATGCTATGGTGATTCGATTTGCCTAATTTTTTCGGAGATAACTTCACTATCTTAGAAAATAACCAGTGCCAAATTTAATGAAAATATCTCTTCAAATAAAAAAGTTTTCCATAAAAGCAGTGAATTTTGATCATTTACTTTGTAAGGCAGCTATATGCTATAGTAATTCGATATATATAACTTCCTCGGAGATTGCACCATTGCTTTAGGTAATGACTTGTACAAAATTTCATTAAGATATCTCATCAAATGACAATTTTTTCCATACAAGCACTTGATTTCGATTGTTCAGTTCGTATGACAGCCGTATGCTATAGATATCCGAATCGGATCGATCGGATTGAAATTATTTTTCGGATATTATACCTTCGCTTCAGGAGATAATCCATGTTAAATTTCGTCGAAATATCTCGCTATATAAAAAAGTTCTCCATACAAGCACTTGATTCTAATCGTTCAGTTTATTTGGCAGCTATATGCTATAGTTATTCGATCTGCAAAATTTTCTTGGAGATTGCACCACTGCCTTATGCAACAACTTGTGCCAAATTTCGTGAAGATATCTCAACAAATCAAAAACTTTTCCATACAAACACTTGATTCCGATCGTTCAGTTTATGTGACAGCTATATGCTACAGTGATGAGATATCCGCCTCCGACAAATGAGTCGCTTTTTGGTGAGAAAAGGATGAATGTAAAATTTCAGATTGATATCTCAAAAACTGTGGAGCAAGTACGCATCAATGTACGGGCGTATAGACTGACATGACTAAATCGATAGCTCTAAACGCTGAACATTTATTTAAGTATTTTATAGGATTTCCGACATCTTCTTCTTTATTTTACGAACTTCATAGTTTAACGTAACCTGCTCTGGGCATAATTAGTTGGACTGGAAAAAGCGGGTTCTTTAGTAGGTCACTTGAAAAATTTTGTTTCCACTAAATTAAGTAAGACATTCACGAAGTAAAATACTCAAAAATATGGCATAAGAAAATTAATTAATTAAAAAAAACGTTCAAGCTAAGATTGCGAAGCTTCTATAAATTTGAGTAATTTTTATTTTATTGTGCATTTAGGGGCAAATTTAGCTTAATTACAGCCCGATTTCATCGCTTTAACCTTAAATTATAACACATCGAGTTGGAGCTTCGTTAATTCTGCCCTTTACACTTCAACTAACTTAAATAACAACTGCTGCACATAATATATTTTATATGCACCTACCAACTTCAACTAGCGAGCGCAAACAAAAATCGATATACAAACGCAGGCAAACAAGACTTACACCCACACGTGCTTTAACAAAAACACCAACACAAACAGAAGTGCCCCAGCGAAATCCTCAAAGCTCCTACAATTCGTTTGTGCTGCGGCAAAGCGCGTAAACAAATGTAAATAAACAGCAAAAGCAAAGAGCAAGAATGAATCCAAGTTAAACAGACACATATACGCACACATACACATATATACACACACAGGTATATATATGTACATATGTAGAGTAGCAGCAGGCGCAGGGAGAAATAAATACGAAAGGCAAATAGCGCAGCTGCTGGGGCGAATCAAAGGCAGCATGAACTAACAAGCAGGAAAAGCGGCAAACACGCATTGCCACAGACACGAAAACAAGGCAAAGATGAACATATGGCACACACACATATATATATGTACATATATGTATATAAAACCATATTTGCTGGTGTGTGTGCTCCAGAAAAATTCTGAGTGGCAATCACGGGCTGAAATCACAGCGTTGCAACGCGTTTGTGTGCATATATGTATGTATAGCGGCTTGCTACTCCCGCAGCAGGAAATAAGAACTTTCCTTCTGCAAATATCCGGCTCGCGGGCATCAAATGTAAGCAAAAAAGTTGTGTTGGCTGCTAATTTTCCTAATTTGATAACGGGTATATAACTGGTATACATCTGGTATATAACTGATATGCAAGCGGATGTACTGTTGGTGTCTGTAAGAAATTTCTGATTTTCATAGCGCAAAGTGCGAAACAGTGTACGCTGCAAAGGTATTTCAACGAAAATTCATATTTTATTACATAATAGCCGCTCAGCGTACGCGTCTTTGAGTTGGTTCAGACTAGCGCTGACTTTGTGTGGACTTGGGGAGTCGCTGCTGCTTTGATTTTGGTGCCACGGCAGCAAAGTTGCTTATCGCTGCTGTGTTTTACGGATTTAAGAGGTGCATAAATTTACAGTTTGAGGAACACTGTCTTAGTTTGGGCTTATATGAAGCAGGTGCGAAGCTTCTAGTGGTAGAAAATTAGTAGTAAAACTATTTGCTTGAAGCCGAAGCAGCAAAATATGCAATTTCATAAAATTTCAATTCTCTTTGAGCAAACAAAATACCAACAAATACGCTTAACTTATGCCTTTTCTGAACTGCTGTCTCATCTAAAAAATTTAGTTTTGTTGCGTAGTAGTTCGGAATTGCCATTCCACTATTCACTTAAGTCTATTACACGCTTCCTTTAGTCTCCATCAGCAATTTACTTAAAAACAAAAAAAAAAAACAATCAAAACAACCTTCCACATACATTTACTTGTTAAAAAACTATGCATTATTCGTTACCTCCCCATCAATCACACACATGTGCACAAATTCGTTTTGAAAATTGATTACCGACAGTCCATTTAGAATTACCTTTCGTAAAAAAGTTTTATCCCTGCCTATCATGGCACTTTTCAAGGCCCGTCAATGCAAGTTGTTGACAAATAACAAGGTTAATAAGGCACAACTTGCATGTGGAGGCATGAGTAATGCTTGCTTGATTATCTTATCTAGTGTGCCATATATCTACTTGTTGTAGCATACTTTTGTGCGCACTTAGCTCATGTTCACCTTGAATTGAGTAGCTGCCAATGAGGTGACACAAGTTTTTGCTGAATACATGACGACCGAATTACACTTGACCCCGTTGCTTGGCAGCAAAATAATGATTGAAAAGTTTGCTTTGATGCAAAAAAATGTGGAAACATGTCACAAACACAAGTGACTAGGCGTAATTAGAGAAATTGAGTGGCTGACGAGTAAGTGTGCAGGGGTAGGCATTTGTAATGTTGAGTGAAAGTTAAAGGCAGTTGAAAAATTATTTGGTATGGGGAAAGAGAATTAGAAGGGAAAGCAAAATTAAAAAAACAAAAAAAAATATTGAAAAAAATACGATAAAATATTTATTTTTCAGTATTGCAATAAAATATTTGATATTATATTAATAAACTTTGAGGAAATGTGTTATTGCCTTTACTACTTTTGTTTTCGAATCATTAAAACAATATACATTAAATTATATAATACTTAATGTGCTTTTCGAAATAAAATCTGATACACGATCAGTTATTTTGAAACTATAAATCGTTGAAAATTACTGTTTTTTGTTACAAACACAAAATTTTGAAAAAAAATTAAAAAATTAAAAAAGCATATACCCTTGCAACCACAAAAATTTGCAGCAAAAAATAAAAAATATTTTTTTTTTTGATTAAGATCGGAAATATTTTGATTAAAAAAATGTTATTAAATTCTATTATTATTTTTTAAATGCTCGATATACTCGCAACAATGTTGCTAAGGAGAGTATTATAGTTTTGTTCACATAACGGTTGTTTGTAAGTCCTAAACCTAAAAGAGTCAGATATAGGGTTATATATACCAAAGTGATCAGGGTGACGAGTAGAGTCGAAATCTGGATGTCTGTCTGTCCGTCCGTCCGTCCGTCCGCTGTCCGTGCAAGCTGTAACTTGAGTAAAAATTGAGATATCATGATGAAACTTGGTACACGTATTCCTTGGCTCCATAAGAAGGTTAAGTTCGAAGATGGGCAAAATCGGCCAACTGCCACGCCCACAAAATGGCGGAAACCCAAAACCTATAAAGTGTCATAACTAAGCCATAAATAAAGATATTAAAGTGAAATTTGGCACAAAGGATCGCATTAGGAAGGGGCATATTTTGACGTAATTTTTTTGGAATAGTGGGCGTGGCCCCGCCCCCTACTAAGTTTTTTGTACATATCTCGGAAACTACTATAGCTATGTCAACCAAACTCTACAGAGTCGTTTTCTTCAGGCATTTCCATATACAGTTCAAAAATGGAAGAAATCGGATAATAACCAAGCCCACCTCCCATACAAAGGTTATGTTCAAAATCACTAAAAGTGCGTTAACCGACTAACAAAAAACGTCAGAAACATTAAATTTTACGGAAAAAATTGCTGAAGGAAGCTGCACCCAGGGTTTTTTTTAAAATTGAAAATGGGCGTGGCCTCGCCCACTTATGGACCATAAACCATACCTCAGAAACTACTCCACCGATTTCAATGAAATTCGGTATATAATATTTTCTTAACACCCTGATGACATGTACAAAATATGGGTGAAATCGGTTTACAACCACGCCTTCTTCCAATATAACGCTTTTTGGAATTCCATCTGATGCCTTCTCTGTAAAATACGAGTATGTACATTAGGAACCAATGATGATAGCGGAATAAAACCTTACAAAAATACGGTATTTGAAAAATATGTAAATGACGTATAATGAAATCTCGATTATCACTTTATCATGCGAGAGTATAAATGTTCGGTGACACCCGAATTTCGTCCTTACTTGTTAGTTTAAGTAAACTTCACGCTTTATTCTGATGTTAAAAAAAACACATTTTCAGTAAAAATTTTAATTTATTGTTTCAAAAAATTAAATATTTTTTTTCAAAAACCGCTCTAAACCAAAATTTTTTGCACAAAAATTTTAAGAAAACGTTCAAAAATTAAACAAAAATACTTTTCTGATAAAGGCACAAAATATCGCAGTAAAAAATTATTTTTTTTTCTCATTGTTCTAAATTTTTATGGTCGCATAAACGAGGGGTATTTTCAAAAAATAAAATTTTTTTATAAAAATAATTATTTAAAAAGGATATTGGTAAGCAAAATTTTTGAGTAAATTTTTGTGTACATTTTTTTTATTTAATTATTTTTACTCTGAAATTACAAAAATATAGAAAATTTGAAAAATGTTGAAATTGAAAAATGTTCAATTTTGTCAGCAAATTTTTTTATCAAAAAATCATCAAAAACTGCAAAATAAATTTTCTAACTGAAACTGCTAAATTTTAAAACTTTTAAAACTTTTTTTTAGTAAAAAATCTTTGTATAATTTTTTTTGAAACTAATTTGTCGTTTAAATGTACAAATATTAAAACAATTTTTTTCTAAAATTACAAAAATATAAAAAAATCGAAAAATGTTCAAATCGAAAAACATTCAATTATCTTAGTAAAAAGATTTTTTCAAAAATCAAAATTTTCAAAAATATTCAATTCAAAATTACAAAAATTTCGAAAGTTTAAAGCCTTAGCCATTTTATCACATTGGCTTTTAAACTATTTCTTGATTTTTCTACTAATTTTGTACAGTTTTTATGAGTCGAAGAACAAGAGAAGAACGTAGTTTTTCTAAAACTTGAATTTAATTAAAAATTTTTACTTTTCTAAAAATTTAATT